>NC_056734.1:405450962-405600962 GCF_019279795.1 Protopterus annectens | reverse complement strand
GATCCTAAGCCCAAGTTTTAGGGCAGTAGTTATAATTCATACCGTGTGTGTTTTTTTGCATATATTGTAGAAGTTAGGGCCCTTTTTTATTAGGGCTATATTATATAGTACTGTGTGTTTTCTTTAATAGTGCATATAGTATGTTCAGTACCTTTATTAAAGTATTGTATGGTAATTTAAGTAGACATGTTGAAAGTTTCTGCCATGTCTCAACCAGAAAATGGTAGATCTGGATTTAAAAAATGTCCTAAATGTAAATCAATAACAGATGGTCACACAGAATGTGTTTATTGTTTAGGTGAAGTTCACCTACAGGAGAACTGTGCTATCTGGCATTCTTTTAGCGCTTGTGTTCTTCATGAACATAAGAGTAAACTGATAGCCAGGGGATTACTGAAGTCTTCCTTTCAGGAATCATTGGATTAGGACAAATCACCGGAGAAGACATCCAAATCTTCAAAGACTTTGTCTTCTAAGTCTTCTTCTGGATCAGAGCCAAAAAAGGGTTCATTGACCTTAAAATCAATTGGGACTCCTACCTCGGTTCCACTGCTTTCGGAACTAGATGTTGTTACTGTTTGTAGGAGCCAGTCCTCAATACTGGAGCCAGTATCTCCTACTTTAAAGTCCCCAATCCTTCAGTCAGTGGCATCTTCCATAGCCTCTTCCTGGTCCTCAAGACTCTCGGATAAAGATGTGGATCGTGTGGTGGAGAGGCTTCTGCAGACACCGGCACTTGCCAAACTTTTATCGGTGCCGATCCCTGGGACTTCAGAACCGAAACCCCCCACCGTCTTCTGTTCCTCCTCCGATCTGTCTCAAAGTTTTGGAGCTGGAGTGCTCGTAGCTGATGATTGTGGAGCCTTCTGGTCCAACGCCTACTTCAGGCCTGTCGGTCCCGACAATCCTTAAATCTTTGGTGCCGACCTAGGGGTCTAGGAGCTGACATTCGCCAGTCAGGTCTGGGGAGGATAGTTGGACTGATTTATTTGGTTCCAACTTTTCCACTTGGGGCCTCAGCTCAGGTGAGTTCGGCACCAACCTCGGGCTGAGAGCCCTCTGTTCTGGCACTGAGGGAATCTTCCATATCCCCAGATCCGGGAATTTATTTGCGTTGGGACTGAAGTGCCTTTGATGCTATAAGGAGGATGTTGTCCACGCCGACGACCACACCATCAGAACCAGTGGCTTCTTCCCCCAGAGCACTGGTGTCTACCTCTTCATCACACATCCATCTAAAGTGTAGACACCCTGAGCCTCAGGAAGCCCCATTGAGCGAGCCCTACTCTTCCGAGACCTCTCCAGAAGCTCCCATTGAGGAGGTTCCCATGAAGAGCTTTGCAAGAGGAAGCATCTTGACTCCCCACAGGAATCCATCACTTCAGACACTGACTTAGATGAATCTGAATGGTTCTCACAGTTCTCCTCGGAGGATATCTCCTTCGCAGGTATCCTGGAATTTCTTAAGCAGAGGGATGGCTGAAAGTTCCTTAACCCTACTGATAATGAGTCAGTGCTTCTGAAGGCTTTTGTGTCTCAACCCTCTACCTCATGGGTGTCTCCACCCTTTGATGAGTTAATTGAGCTAATCTCTCGAAGGGCGTGGGAGTCCCCTGATACCATGGAGCCTGTCCCTAGGAAGCCAAATAAATGTATAACGTCCCCCAGGACAAGTCCTTCCTGACCAAAGGAGTGCCTGTTGATGCTATGGTGGCAGTGGCAGCCACCACAAAGGAACTGTGAGAAACTTCTATGTCTGTCCATCCTCCTAACAAAGATTCTAGGATCATGGACAGGTATGGTAAGCGCATGTTTAGTTCGGCAACCTTTGCTCTCCGATCACTGAACTAACACATTTCACAAGGTTGCAAAGGGATCTCCTGAAAGAACTAAGAGGTGCTCTACAGGGTTCAGTAACTGTGGGAGTCTCAGAGACGGTAACTTCTCAACTCATTATCCTAAATTCTCTTGTAAACTCTTCCATGCACCTGGTCTCCTATGCAGCTGATGGAACAAGTAGCGCAGTGGGGACAGTAATTGCTCTTAGGAGACATTCCTGGATGCGCTTGTGTTTTTTTGTGGAACCCTTTAAGTCATCCTTTATTAACACCCCTTTTGATGGCTCATCCCTTTTTGAACCCAAAGTGAAGGAAACCCTTACCAGGAGTTTGTCTGCCATCAGAGTCCACTTTTCCACCCCTACCAGACCTTACCCAAAAGGTCAGAAGGGAGGGAAGATGTGGTTCCATAAAACTCAAGAAGCTTTCAAGAACACTCATGATGAACCCCCCTCTAGAGGCAGAGGAAGGGGTAACAATGGAAGATGCCGCCCACACAGCAGAGGGGGTCCGCAGAAGCAGGGCAACAGAGATCAGTTCTTTGGCAAGCCCTATCACTGCTCCTGAGAGGAGGCCCACCTCTCCATCTCTGGAGGCAGTCGGAGGATGCTTCTCTTTGTACCCAAGACACCTGGCTAAAAATAACAAAAGACGTGGGTAAAAAGCATCATATCCAGAGGATACTCAATTCCCTTTGCCACCCCCCCCCCATAAGGAAACTCCCGGACATTCCACCCAGTCACTGGGAACAGGCAGCCTCAGAGATTCAAAGGTTGCTGGAAAAAAGTCATCCAACCATTCCCAGCAGACTAAAGAGGATCTGGAACTTACTCAAGGTTCTTTTTAGTTCCAAAGAAAACAGGGAACTGGAGGCTCATTTTGGATCTCAGCAGACTAAACAAGTCAGATAGAAAAACAAACTTCTGGATGGTCACGCTACAGTCAATTCTTCCCTTTTTAGAGAAAGACCATTGGATGTGCTCGATAGATCTCCAGGATGCATACTACCACATAAAAATGGGCAGGCCATCCAGAGTTCATCTGCGCTCCTGGCTGGGAGCCAGTCATTATCAATTTTGGGCTCTGCCCTTTGGTCTCACTGCAGCCCCCAGAGTGTTCACCAAATGCATGGCAGTAGTCACGGTTCATCTGAGATGTTTGGGATTCCAAGTGTTTCCATACCTAGACAAATGGCTCCTCATTGCCACCACCAAGCATCAACTCATACAAGCAAGGGACACAACTTTGAACCTCTGCAGTCAGTTGGAGATGACTATAAATTCAGGAAAATCTGCCTTGTCGCCATTGCAACATACCATTTTTATAGAAGCAGAGCTAAATACCATTACTGTGACCCTAAACCTTCCTCCAGAAAGAGTTTGTGTTCTACAAAATCTGATTTTGGACCTGCTTTTGAGAGAGAAAGTCCCTGTGTCAGTGGTACTCAAATTGCTAAGGACAATGGCGACAGTGATCATTGCGATTCCTTTGGGTCGGCTGCAAATGCGTGTACTACAATGGCTCCTGTTCATGCAGTGGTCTTTTCAAGAACTCCCAATGTCACACAAAATCCTGATAAATTCCTGCAAGAAGGACCTTCAGTGGTGGCTGACATCTTACCAAGTAACTCTAGGTCACCCCTTTGTTCTACCCGCTCCCATAGCCACAGTGACCAAGGATGCCTCCCTGATAGGGTGGGGGGCATTATCAGGCTAGAACAGCCCAAGGCACTTGGAACAGATATGATGCTCACCTGCATATCAGTGTTCTGGAGATGAGAGCGGTTCTTCTAGCATTGCACTGCTTTCGAGACTCTCTTCTTCTGGGAACTATTGCAATTCAGACAGACAATATGTCAGTGGTCTGGTACATAAACAAACAAGGAGGAACCAGATCTTACTCCCTGTGTCAAGAGACCCTGCGAGTATGGCAATGGGAAATTTCCACCCAACGCTTTCTGAGAAACAATGTGATAGCAGTCAAGCTGAGCAGGGCGATTCTGCTGCCTCATGAGTCATCACTAAAAGAAGAAGTAGCGGAAAGGATATTCTGCAGATTGGGCCAGCCTTGCTGTGATCTCTCTGCAACTCCAACAAACACAAAATGCAGCAGCTAATTTGCCCTAATCCCCCCTCCGGGGGAAGCCCCAAGGGATGCACTTGTACACAATTGGCCCCTGGATCTCCTGTATGCTTTCCCCTCCCTTTCCTCTGATACCCAAAGTTTTACAGAAAGCCAAGGCTCTGGGAGGGACCCTCATTCTAATAGCTCCTTACTGGCCTCATCTAATTTGGTACCCCTTCCTCCAGCCTCCTGTACTGGAAGAATCTTGGATTCTGGACCCAGTACCAGATCTTCTGACTCATTCATCAGGGGCGCTCCACCTTTCTCTTCAGTCTCTCAAACTGACAGCTTGGCTGCTCCAATTCCAAATATAACCAGGATTCACAATCTATCAGCTGCGGCTTAATATATTTTACATCCTCTCATAAATCGTCTAACAGGAAGTTATATCTTAGTAAATGGAAGAGGTTTTCTATATGGGCACTTCAAAATAATATTGATCCATACCTGGCTTCAATTTCATCCATTCTGGAATTTTTGGCTAAACTTTTCAATGAAGGGGCAGCAGCAACCATTAGAGTTAAATTGGCAGCGATTGCCAACTTTCATCTACGAGACCAGGGGTCTAATATGTCACATAGACTCTCCAAAGCCTTTCTCAAGGATACTATCCATTTGAGACCACCCATCAAAGCTCCAGTTGTGCCATGGAACCTAACTTTTGTTCTTATAATCCTGCCCCCCTTTGAACCAGCCGCATCTTGTGACTTGAAATACCTATCATGGAAAACCATATTTTTAATAGGTATTACTTCTGCTTGGAGGATTTCAGAGTTACAGGCCTTGTCCATTAAACCCCCTTATTTGATTTTCCATAATGACAGAGTCTCTCAGATGAATCCTTCTTTCTTACCTAAAGTTTGCTCAGAGACTAATCCAAACCAATCTATTGAATTGCCCGTATTTTTCCCTAATTACACTAATGAGATGGAACATATGCTACACAAACTTGATGTTCACAACAGACAACTTTGATTCTATTTAGATAGGACTAAACATGTCAGGAAAACAGATCAGCTCTTTGTTTCCTTTTCAGAGTTGAAAAAAGGCACTCCAGTGGTGAAAACCACTTTATCAAAATGGTTAGATTGTATATCCTTCACTTACAGTTCAGTGAATACACCGTTACAACAGAAAATAAAGGCCCACTCTACTAGACCTGTATCTGCTTCATTCACTTTTTATCTAAATTACCATTAGATACTATTTGTGCAGCAGCTACTTGGTCAAGGCCTCATAACTTCATCACTCATTACAAAGTAGATAAGGCCTCCAGGGACAGGGCTTCTCTTGGTTCCACTGTCTTTAAGAACATTCTCCTGTGAACCACCCGAGAAAGATGGTGCTTGGGACGCTACCCATCAGTAAGAATGTACGGCAAGATAGAACAACTTCACATAAAGAAGTTATGTACTCACCATAACATTCCATGTGAGTTGTTCATCTCATCTTCATTCTTACGTCCCACTCTCCAACTCCCATCCATGCTTCTTGGGGACTGAGAATTTATTTATGTCATGGTGTTACTGTTTCATATCCAGTTTCCAATATTAGCACATTACTAGTAGTATGTAGCCTGTTGGCAGCAAACAAGATCTGAGGTAAGCACAAGTTGCATCATGGGATAGGGAGTGGGCCTTGAGCTTTTGCAGTTGGCCGAGTCGGAGCCACAGATCGGCTCCAAACCCATCAGTAAGAATGAAGGCGAGATGAACAATAAACATGGAACGTTATGGTGAGTACAACTTTTTTTTGTCAGTTATCAATGTAAACAGGTGCTGCTTTTTTCTTTTTCCCTTCTTCTGTCTTTCTCCTTGTTCAGTTTTAAAAATGTAGGCATTGCAATGTAAAAGAAAAAAGAAAAGACTGGTTAAGAGTATGACAAAAAAAAAATTAATATGCTTTTTGTCATTCATGCATAGGAGAATGACTGGATTAAGGCCCTTGGGATTATCTAGTAACAAGTTTTAAGAGAAAGCAAGTAAATGAAAAAACATTGAATATTATAAAGCTTTTTTTTCTAGCAAATAAATGCATGCTTAGTAGCAGTTCTGTATCTGGTCCTCGTCTCTCAAGGAGATAATCTGATAAGGAGAAATGACTAAGAGATAATGTTCTCTGAAAGCATTCAAGTGTTTCCCATCTGGGAGAGCTATAAAGATAAGGTAAAAGCAGACAGCACTTAGTAGAAAAACAGGCTGCACTATGTATCTTAGCATAGATAACCTTTCTTTTAGGTTAACTCAAGTTTATGAGTGTGGCTGCCACTTTGGAACATTTGTTCATATTAGGAGGGTAAAACTTCTGTACTCCTATTTTAACATGTCTATGTGTTAGTATTAAGTTACTGGGTTTTAGAGAAGTATTGTGTTTTTTGAGGGCTTTTAATAAAACAAGTTTTGCAAGTTGTGACATAGGCACAAATGGATATGATAAGACACAACTGTATAAAAGATCAACCTGCCATACAGTGTATGCATGTAACACAAAAGCTGGAACTAGACATTTAACAAAAAAGCTTATATATATATATATATATATATATATATATATATATATATATATATATCATGGGAATAATCACTTTTTTATTAGTGATGTTTTCTGTAATGTCTTATAGTCAATGGTCTCACAGAATAATACCAAAAAGAAATAGTAGTGAACTAAAACAAATGTAAAGTGCAAACAGCTATTCTACAGGAGACACACTTGAAAAGAACTGAACATATGAATTTACTAAAGAAGAAAAGTTTCCACGATGGTTATGCAGCAGAATACTTGGGATAAAGGAAAAGAGGTGTACTTGTATTAATTGGAAGAGGAACTCCAATAGTGATAGATGATGATAAGAAGATTATAATGGCTATTGGCAAGGGAGGAGGGTTAGACTGGCATGTATTTATATTCCACCTAAAACTGCTTTATTGGAACTTAAGAAAATTCTAGGATAAATAATCGGCTTTCAGTTAGGAATATTAATTATAGGTGGGGAATGGAATTTTATTTGCAGCAGTGAAGATGTGTATGGTGGCCCAGAAGGGAAAATATAACAAAGTGTAAGGTAGACTTTTGAAGAAATTTATGAAAAGATTTGGCTTGGAAAATACGAATTCAGTGCTCGGAGTTCAGAGTGAATTTACATATTCCCCAAGATACAAAAACTGGGCTAGGCTAGACAGAATTTACATTTCACATGAACATGCGCATTTAATTGAAGGTCTTGATATGCCCAGTAACTGTTTCAGATCATGTGCCAATAAAAATAAAACACAGATGCTTTTCCACCTGTCGGTTGAGGACTTTAAGGAATGTGTAGTGGAAATTATTCAGGAGCTATTAGAGAAGGTAGAAATTTATTCTGGAAATATAGCTAGGGAGTGGGATAAAATTAAAATGGAGTTTAAAATAGGGTGGAAGTAAAAGAAGGGAATATATTTTTAAGATTTAAGAGTTATTTAGATAGACTGACAAATGTTAGTGTTGCAGAATAGAGAGAATCTCACAGAACACAAACTGCAGAATACTAAACAGAAAATAAGGGATTACCTCAGTAATATGCATGAGTTTAGAAAGATTGCTGTTCATCAACTGTTGTTTGATAATAACTATAGAGCACAAAAACTTTTAACACAACCTAGGCAATAGAAAGTAAAAAGGGCTGTTGCCAAGCCTAGTGACCCTATAACAAGGAAGCTAGCAAGAGTTCATGTATAGATATTAGAAATATTTTGGAAATTCTGTATAAAGCAGATAAATATTGAAATCAAGAAAAGGTACAAATGGAAATGTTTATGAAAGAATTAAATATACCATGTTTAGAGGTAGATGAGGCTCAGTTGCTAACAGGATAGGAAGAGGTGAGATAAAAATGGTGATGTATAATCAATGTACAAGTAAGTCCCCAGGAATAGATGGAATTCCTGTTGAAGTTTCGAAGTTAGGAGGGAAAAAACTGATAAAAATCTAGAAGGTTTTGTTCAACAGTATTTTAGGAAGAGGAGAAGTTCCAGCATCCTGGAAGAAAGCAGTGAGAGCTGTAATACCTAAAGAAGGTAAAGATCCATCAGATCCAGCTTTATACGGGCCCATCTCAAAACTAAACCATGATTATAAAGTGTTTGTCTATAATGGCTAAAAATGGCAAAAATGATGGCAAAATTAATAGATATGGATCATTGTGGTTTTGTGGAGGGGAGGCAAACATTTGACAACATTAACAGATCATTGATGATCCAGAGGGAAGCAGAATGTAAGACTATCCCATTGTTGTTGGTGGGTCTTGATGCAGAGAAAGCATTTTAGAGTAAGTTGGGACTTTATGAGCAGGGCAATGGAAGCATTTGCATTCTCTGATATAATTATAAGGCTTAATAGGAGGATGTATGAGGGATTGGAGGTGAAAATTAAAGGGGGTAGATTCTTCTCTGATAATTTCTGCGTGAGCAGAAGAGCCAGGAAGGGGTGTCCTCTTTCCCTTTGTTATTTACATGATATTTAGAACCATTGGCAAAGAAAATAAGGGACTCAGAAATTCACTGGTAGAATTGGTATGGTAGTCAAGAAAAGCTGACTCTGTTTGCAGATTATATTATTTTATACCTGGTAAAACCAGAAAAAGACATTACAGTGTTGGGGAACATTTTGAGGCAGTTTCAAATCTTTTTGGGATACAAAATTAATGAAGCTAAAACAAAGACAACAGTGGTAGATTATGTCCACACACAAATTGGTTCAGCAATGTCCATATTTATGGGGACATGATAAAATGAAGCATTTAGAAGTATGGATTAAAAATTATTCTGATGTGGCAGCTGAAGATATGTGGGAAGAGACAACAAAATATAATGCAAAAACTGAGAAATTGGAATCTCTGTTATATGGATATGGATAGTAAGATGCAAGCAATTAAAATGTTTTAGTCCCTTTAGTCTTATACATAAGTCACGCATATTTTTATCAACCACAGGAGAAGTTGTGGATAGCAATTAATAAAGAGCTGAATCATTTTATCTGGGAGGGGAAGATGATAAGAGTAAAGTAAGATAAGCTGATTCTTCTAATAGAACAAGGCAGATTAGAATTAAACCGATTTGAAGGGGTATTTCAGAGCTACACAGTTAAGTCTTCCATACATAGCACAAGCAGAAACCTATAATTCAAAGTGGAAAGGGATGGTGATGAAACAGGGGGAAGCTCAAGAAACAAGGAGAGACTGGAATTTTGGATGGAGACCTTTAAGGAGAATAACAATAATCATAACAGAATATTATATTGCTAAAGTAGCAGAAAGTACTCTTAAGACGTAAGCCAACACAGGAATGGAGAAGGGAGATTTTGATGATAGGGATGACTGGAGTTAGGTATACAGACAACAGGCAAGAGGCGGCTGGAATTTATAGGAGAAAACTGGCAAAGGGACCAAGGTATTGGAACAGATAACTAGAGAGGGAAAGTTAATAGAATGGGAACACACCAAGAATTTATTTGGACTGCAGGTTAGAGATTGGCTTCCCTATCAAGGAGTGATATCAGAATATAGGCAAAGAGAAAGAAATATGGGGTTCCTAAACAAAAGACCAGTACAAGTAGAGTTTTTAGCTGAAGCTAGAATGGAAACTGCTGTTAAAAAAGAAATGATTAGTAGTGCATATAAAAATTGCATGATGAATATAAGAATCAATCAGAAGAGGTTAGAAGGGACTGGGAAGAAAGATTGGATAAGCAATTCACAAAGAAACAATGGGGATATATGTACGTCTCCCAAATATGCAACAAAATTTAGAAGAGTTAAGATTTTTGCTTGGAAATGTTTATATAGATATTTTTATACCCAAGTAGACTCCAGATAATATTTCCTCGGGTAGACTGTAAATGTTGGAGGTAGGATGGGGAAGAAAAAGGTAATTTGGAACATATTTTCTGGGAGTGTGGTAAGTTGGCAGACATTAAAGATTCCCTGCAGACTACTCTTATCAGAGATTCTGGGTGAGCAAATTGGTGTTACTAGGGAAATTATTTTTCTGAGCTATGATACAAAATTGGAATTGCCAAGGCATAGTAAGGCCTTGCTGAGTCTAACTATGGTGGCTGCCAAAATAAACAATTACTAGAAAATGGAAATCAAAGTCTAAACCAACTGTACTAGACGTAGTGAATATAGTAACAGTGATAATAGAACTGGAATTGGGATCTTGAGAAAATGGTAGGAGCAAATTACATAGGAAAAAATGGGAATTTTGGGAACAGAACATACAAGGGAGGAATGCGTTTTAAACAAAGGCAGGATTTGAGTGAGCTGTGTAATGTTTGACAGTAATTGGATAGATTATAAGTGATGTATAATGTGTGCAAATAAAATTGTCAGTATGGTTTGTTTTCATTTATATAAATGTATATTTGCCTATGTCATAAGTGATAATTTAGTAAAGATGTTTCCTGTTTGTCGCAAATGGAGGTGGAAGGAATCAAATCTTACACCCTTGGCTGTAGGAAGCAGACCATTAACAGCACAAAGCCTTAATCCTCTGTGCTAACTGACAAACAGTAGGTCTAAATAGTTAATTGATGTTTTTTTCTTCTGTGAATAGAACTACCTGTCTCTTTACAAGGGTGTCTTTTCCAGCCAGTTCCCAGGTAAACAAGGTTTGCCTTTTTTTTTTTTCTCCTTTTTCCCTTTTTATATGCAGACAGTCTTTGTTCATGTGCTACAGCATTCAGTAAACGAGATGGACTTCCATTGGTATCTGAATGATAGCCTTGAAAGAAATGTAACCGTATAACTTAAATATAGTTATAAAGCCAATGGGGGAATATAGATCCCAAGTCTCTGTAGATGTCTTGTAATGAGTTCTAAGTGATGTTTCCTTCATTGCTAATCTGTGATCTGAAAAGTGTCATGTTTGCAGTTTGACTAAAATTTGTAGTGTAAAGTAATAGCTTTTTTAAATTAACATGCCATTCTGTACACCATTTCTAATCATTATTTGTTTGTTTCCCAGCTATCACAGATGAGACTTTGAATTTCATTCACAGAAGTCGACGGTTGATTGTTGTGCTGAGTCCTAACTACATGCTAAAGGGAACACAGGCGATCTTAGAGTTAAAGGCTGGTATTGATTACATGGCCTCAAGTGGCAATATCAAAGTTATTTTAGTGCAGTTTAAGCCCACTAGTCATGTTAATCAGGTGAAGGAACTAAAGCGGGCCCGAGCTGTGCTCAGTGTTATTAAATGGAAAGGGGAAAAGTCAAAAGATCTGCAGTCTAGGTTTTGGAAGCAGCTACGTGTTGCACTCCCTGTGAAAAGAAAACTAAATTTGCATACTAATACTCAAAGTGAAAGCTGTTATCTCCAACTTTTGAATGAAGCTGAGTATTAGAAAAGTGATTAAATAGTCCTTTTACTAGCAGAATAACATTGAATATTGCTCAGTAATGTTTGGCAACAGTTCTTACATTACCATTCTACACACTATTATATGTTACAACAGGCATAAAATAAGTGCAGATGGTGCTATTGAAAAATTGTTATAGTAGGAGACAAATTTGTAAACTAGTGATATCAGCATGGTCTCTGAAAAGTAATAATGGTTTGTATTGTTACTTTTTTATAAAGCACTCTTGAAACTGTTATTGCATAGGCAAGTTTATATATCTGTTTTACCACAGGAAATGCAAGTGTCCTGATCAGTGGAGAGCATTACTAAATACTTTGAAATATGGAAGTAAAACTAACTGAAGTTAAAAGTATTTTTTACAAGAGTTGTATATTGTATTTTATAAAATATTTTATGTGATGAATTAAATGTCTTTGTTGTACAGTGTTTAAAAATGCTAACAGACACAGGCAATAGCCTTATTTGGCACATTCTTCCCCTTTCTCCATTAAAGGATTTGCTGTCACAGGAATTGAAATCATATTAGCCCAATACAGTGGTTAGCTATTAGTAGGAGTGAATTAATTGCATGAAACTGCCAGCAACTGTTATTGGCTTGAGTATCATTTAGCCATCAGTTTTTAAAATAAGCTGCCCAAATGTGATTGTGTACATTATAAATTAAAAGTAGCAGTCCTGCATTTGGATTTGCCTTGAACCCGTATAAAACAGGCAATTTATTAGTAACTTAAAAACTATTTAAAGATTAAAACAAAAGAAATTAAAATGCATATATGTGGTAGTTTTAAATGATTCGAACTCATCCGCTGATGTATATTAATTTGCAAGAGGAAATTGCTGCTTGCTTGGTTAAGTAAACTTTTTACTTTCCACCAACATCCATTTCATGTTAACTTAAGCACAAAGTGTCACTACAGTAATTATATTGTGCCATATTTTTCTAACACTCATCCTCATTCAAAAGTTGGAGATAACTTTCACTCTGAGTACAGGTAGGCAAGTATAGCTCAGGGGAAGGCTGAATAACAGGCTTGACAGAGCAGATATCAGCCATTTCAGTGAAGACTGAATAGTACAAAAGAGACTCCTTTGAGAATAACTTCACTTAATGGTACTTTGATTAAATTGTAAAAGTACGTTTTATGTGAGAGGCAAAACAACCACACGTTCCATTCTGTGAGCAGCATCTCCTCCTCCTCCTCCTGCTAAATTATATTTAACTATAGTGTCACAACCCCAATAGAAAGATTTAAGTAAAACTTTTATCGTGTAGAAAGATTTAAGTAAAAGGTTATAAAGTTTTGCTGAAGTAGCCTTTATTTAGTCAGTTTCTACTAAATGAAGTTTGAGTATGAGGGTTGCAAATTAAATGATGGGCTCCCTGGCAGATGATCATGATTATATTTTGAACAGCTGTATCTTCAGAAGTTGATTGGTGTATTTCCTTCTGTGTGCCTTAGTGAGTTAGTGGTAAGATATAATTACTGCAATGACACTTTGTAATTAAGTTACCATGGAAGTGGATGTGGGTAAAGCATAAACTCAATGAAGCCCATTTGTTTTTTTTGTTTTTTTTTTTTGTTTTTTTTTTACAAACATTGACAGTATATGCTTGACTTTAACAGCATTTGATAACTTTTTTTATTGCTTTTATTTTTCCTAAAGTAATTGTTTTACACTGCTTGATATGTTAATTGGTCCCCATTTAGAGGGAGACAAGCTCAGGGAACCTTAGGTCTGCTATGAAGCTTGGTCATCCTTTATCACTGCTGATGTATTTGATTCTCTCTGACTGAAAGGTTAATTGTTGCCCTGTTAGAGAGAGAGATAAGCTTAGGGAGCCAAGTAATTAGAGCGGTATGCAGTAGATGTCATTTGAATACACAATTCCATAGACGTTGAGGGTTGCTATATGCTGAGTGTTGCATTTCAGTATGACATGGAAACAGTGGCAGATTGTGTTCCTGGGGCTCTGAGCAAGTTTCATTCCATGGCCCCCACCCAACCACACTCCTTCCAAACCTTTTCTTACACGATGTAATGCACATGTTCTTTTGGATTCATCTTTTTGATTTATGACCATTCAAACTCTTGTCATTATAATCCAACAATGACCACAGTAAGGTAATCCAACCTGCTTTACACAACTGTACAATAGTCTTGCAAAGTCAAACTAATGACTGTTTAATTTGATTACAACAGAAGAGTAATCCATTGTCATCAACAGACATCCCTAGTACTTTTCAGTCCAATTGCATACCTCCTAACTCTCCAGACCTTTGTAGAATATCCACATTTTTTTCCTTATTTGTGGGTCTGTTCTTCATAAAAGTTATGGTTATCATTGATCAACAAACATTTGAGCTTCAAACTTCATATCCTTTAGAAAACGCACCTTAATGTAAACACTGTTATTCTACCAACTTTATATTATGTTTAGAATCTACCCCTGATTTTTTTACCTTTGTCCCTCGATTATTTTTGGATTTGTCCAGATTATTTTTTTTTGTTGTTTTTTTTTTGTGCCAAGAGTTTCAGATGTGTGTTTGTAGCAAAAATAATTGTGGAGACAGATGTATTTCATGTTTATTTTACAGAAGTGCATAGTAGCCCAAGTATACCAACTTATTTCACATAAATGCAAAGTATTCCTGCAATGCCAGACTTTTTAAAACTATCAGCCAAATAGGTAAGTTACGTTCATCCACAGATAATCCTCATACCCACCCAGTAGTTATAACAGACTTTGTTGTGTTCACTTCATCTGATTGTGATAAAAAAGTTGCAACTCTCAACATCTTAGAGAAAGAATCAAGACATAGCCAAAAAAATAATGAGCACCAAAGGCCCAGAATCGGGGACAAATTTTAAGTATTGCTGTTATATACTTAAAAAGCTGTTAGAATAAAAGTTTTTGCATTAGCATGCATTTTCTAGAGAACTCAAAGGCTGAAACTCACATATCTGCCATTATTTAGTGACTACAGTCTTCAATTTGCCAGAAAAAAACGCCAATTTTATGTGAAACAAGAACAGTTGAGAGTTATGCAAATTCAACATTGTTTCACATAGAGTAGACAGTCCTACACGTATTTCTATTTATTTCATAAATTCAGTCCTGCAAAATCATATGGGTTAATTGAGTAAACAAGATTTAAAACTTATTTTCATCGACAGATAGCGCCACTCGGCATTTACAGCCATTTTGTTGTGTGCGGCTCATGTGACTATGTCAAAAAATAATACAGAGCAAGAATCAGGGACACAGCCAAAAAGTTAATTGGGGAAAAAGGCCCATAATCATAGAGGGATTTTTAAATTTGCTTGTCTTTTCTTAGAAAGTTGCTACCATAATAGTTTTTTTTTTTTTTTAACATTGACATGCAGCTTCTGAAGTGTATGAAGTCTAAAACTTTAAACATTTCCCTTTACTTTTTGACACCAGTCCTCAGTGATTTGCAAGAAAACCAGAACAGTGTTTGAAGAACGCATCTAAATAAAGCTGTATCACAGATATTCTGTGAAGTCAGGGGCAGTTTCAACTTGTTTGACACAAACAGTATCCAAAGTTTATTTCATACAGATGCACGTTACACCTGTAAAGCCAGACTATAAACTGAGCAAATGACAAGAGGTTAATTATTTTCACCCACATCTAATACCCCCCCCCCCCATTTAGTGTCTGCAGTCCTTAATGATTTGGCAGAAAACTACAAATTTTATGAGACACTGACCAAAGCATATATGACAACTCAGGAATATTTTGCAAAATCAGGAACAGTTTCAAAATCATTTCATAAAGATAAGTACCCAGACAGTAAATATTCAAACCTGGTTCATGTAAATACAAGCAAGTTCTGTAAAGTCAGATTGTAGCTGAGCAGACAACAAGAGGGTAAGTTTTCATCCACAGCCAAGCTCCCATCTCATTTATTGACTGCAATCATGAATTGTCAGAAATCTACAAATATTATGAGATCCATACTAAAAGTATGAGACAGTGTCAGGGATATTCTACAAAGTAAGGTACAGTTTCAACTTGGTTTGACACAAATAGTACCAGGGGATAAATATCCCAACTTATTTCATACAAGTACACAATAGTCCTGCAAAGCCACAACGAGAGGGTAAGTTGCAGAACAAAATATTGGACCAAGATGAAAACATTCTGTGAAATCTGGAACAGTTTCAATTTTTTCCACACAAGGAGTGGCCAGGGAGTAAATATTCTAATTTATTTCACATAAGTGCACACCAGCCCTTAATGCTAAATTTTAAGTTCTGCAAATGAAGAGAGCAGGTTGCTTTAATCCACATACACCCTTGTAGTTGCCTGCCAGTGTATTAAGAGAGAGTAAATATTTCAGCTTATTTTGTACAAATGCACATTAGCCATTAAGACTTTAAATTGAGCAAATGAAAAGGGTAAACTGCTGTCATCCACAGCACAGCTAACACTCTAATATGGTTGGCTGGCAATATTATTAGAAAAAGGAGACATTTAGTTTTATTTCACACAAATCTGCAAATCCACAACACTCCTTAATGTCAGATTTGTAAGGGGTAGTTGAAGACAGCAAATTTCATTCATCCACAGCACAGCTGGCCCCCCTTTTATCAAATGGCTAGCTCCCCCATCTAGTTTCCAGACAGTATATTAAAAATGAGAGAATACATAATCCAGTTTATTTCATACAAATCCACACCAGCTCTTAAAACTATACATTACACTAGGCAAGTAAAGAGGACGAATTTCTTTCATCCACAGCATAGCTAGCCTCCTCTTATCTGGTTGACTGCCAGCATTTTACAAATGTTATTTTTTAACTAAACCTTGCATTACCATAATGGTGCATCCTTCTTCTGTCTTTCAGACCAGCAGTCAACAACTGCAATATCTCCACTGGTCCATCTGTGCATGTGCAAACGACAGGCATTGCAAATGTTTACTCAAGGTGTCTGTCGTTTTTAAAACTTGAAAGAAAGGCTTGATGAATGATAATCAGTTGTTATGTTCAGCATATAATCCAACTAAGATAAGTTAGCAGTGCTGAACATAGAAAAAAAAATTAAAGTATAATAATTGTATATGCTAGTCAAACCCCCTGGAGCCATGGTTACCATGCATCCACCTGAATCCCCCCATTGAAATCCTCGACTGCATGGAAACTGATAACAGGGTGTTAGGGATGATACATGCTTATAAACTGGCAAAAGTGAGAACATCCTGGGCAATGAATCTAATGAAGTGCAGTTATCATTCATAGCTTAAGCATCTGTTACTGTTTTGTTTTAAATATGAGATGATATTCTCTCATTACATGGAGCTAGAACCAATTACAGCATTACATGGGAACAAGGCAGAAGTAGTAATTCTTAACTGGGCATTAGACACGCATAGAGTACGTATGTGTGTTCAGCACACATATTTGTGTGAAATTTGACATGTCTTTGGTATGTGAGAGCAAAAATAAAGCACCTGCTGAAAACACACGGATATAAGTATGGTGTGTGGACACCAAACAGAAGATACTTCAGCCAAAAGCTGAACACAAGTGATGTAGCAATGTTAAGTGCTATGCCTTCATCTCTGTTTAGAGTAATGTCTACTAATGTATTAAAGAAAAAAGCTGTAGACTGAGCAACACTACTAACTGCTATTTATTAGAACCTGGTTTTGTATATTTTGTGGCATTATTTGATAATAAATGTCCATTATATGATTTGTGATCTGTATTGTGTAACTTATGTTGTTTTTAGTTTTAGTAGAAAAGGATGGATGTGTGTCATGATTATGTCTTCCTAAGTGGAAAGAATAGTGTAATGTTTGTTGCTTGTATCCCACTTAAATGTTACTAGCTTGGAGTATACCCTATGCTGTTTCCATTTGTAGTGGGGAACTGTGATTGCATGTTATGATTTTTTTTTTCATAAAAATAAAAATGCTCATTGCATGTGTCACAGATAAGAGTTTATCTGAAATATTACACTGACTGCGAAGACTGTTATTTTCTGTAGCACGTGTTAAGTGTGATTTCTTATATTGTGTACCATCAATAACTTCACTTATAATTTCACTCAGTATTGCGATTATGATGGGATTTTCCATGACATATTCCACTGATGAATGATTACTATAGTGTTCCTCTAATAATAGCACTGAGTCTGACCCAGAATTTTGACACTTGCACCTTTTTCCTTGATCCTGCTTGCAAGGAATGCATTTAGCTGGCATTGCCATTTTGTCTGGTTAGCTACACTTCCCAGTCATTGCATGTTTGCATTTCTTATGTAGCCAGATGGAAGAAAATGCATTGAGTTGTCTCATTTATCTACTTTTCTCTGGCTGAAATAGTTTGATAAAGGGAGAGGTAAACACAATTGGTATTGTAACCATTTTCTTGTTCTTGATATAAGGTAAAATCTTCTGCATCAAAGTGTCCAACAGTGCTTTCATTGTTTCCATTTCACTATATTTATTTTTAAGTTTAAGAACATGCATAGTACTGAGGATCTTCTTCTTCTTCTTCTTTCAGCTTTTTCCCGGTTAGGGGTCGCCACAGCGGATCACCTTGTCCGCACATTGAATGGCAGTGGAGTTTTACAGTGTCGAGTTGCCAGCCCGGCGCCCAACCTTCCACAGAAGGCACACTCACACGCACACCTAGGGCCAATTTAGAGTGTCCAATCCACCTGCAGCATGTCTTTGGGATGTGGGAGGAAACCGGAGCACCCGGAGGAAACCCACGCGACCACAGGGAGGACATGCAGACTCCACACAGAAGGCACCCCAGCCGAGGATCGAACCGGAGAACCTCTTGCTGTGAGGCGGCAATGCTAACCACTGCACCACCGTGGCCACCCATGCATAGTACTGAGGATAATGAGTAGTATTCAGGATAATGAGTTTTAGGTAAGTAGTTCATGTGGAACAATGATAATATAGGGTGAACATTTTTTGAAACATAATTTATTGTATATATGTATAGGTGTCATGGTACTGGCTTTTTCGTTGGAATAAGTATTTTACATATGCAGCAAGTTAGCAGTTCCATGAACCATTGTTTTGGGAGTGTATGTGTGTGTGTGTGTGTGTGTGTGTGTGTGTGTGTGTGTGTGTGTGTGTGTGTGTGTGTGTGTGTGTATTTAGGATCAAACATGGGAAACTTTTATATTGTTGACAAGCTTTGTTTTTCCCAATAAATATCTTTATTAAATTTTCCCATATGACATAGGCAGTCTTAAAATTTATATAAATGAAAAACAAAATAACACCACTTTATTTGCAAACAGTGTACATCACAGACACCACTGAAACAACTGTAGTTGCAAACATTATGCATCACTTGTAATCCATCCAGTCATTGTCAATTAAGCATTATATGGCTCATTCAAATCCTGCCTCTTAAATCTCGTTCCTGCTGTGCATATGCTGTTCCCACAATTCCCATTTTTTTCCTATGTGGTTTGCTCCTTCCCTTTTCTAAAGATCCCGTCTCCAGTTGTGTTGGTGTAGACATTGATTTCCTTTTTATAGTAATTGCTTTTTTGGCAGCCACCATAATTAGACTCAGCAAGGCTTTACTATGTCTAGACAATTCCAATTCTGTATCATAACTCAAAAAAAATCATCTCCCCAGTCAATCCAGTCTGCTTACACAGCATCTCTGACAGAACAGTCTGCAGGGAATCCCTAAAGTCTGCCACCTCATTACACTCCCACAAAATATGTTCCCAGCCACCTCATTCTTGCCTGTCACACCTCCAAAGTTTGCTATCCACTCAAGGAAAAATTATTTGGAATTTACTTTGAGTATAAACATACCTATGTAAACACTTCTAGGCAAAGATCCTAAATTTTCTAGACTTTGTTGCATATTTGTGAGATATACATATATCCCCCCATTGTCTCTTTGTGAATTGCTTATCCAAGTTCTCTTCCCAATCCCTTCTAAGTTCCTCTGATTGATTCTTATAATTATTATGCAATATTTTATATGCTGTACTAATTATTCCTTTTTAATGGCAGCTTCTGTTAAAAATACTACCAGTGCTGGTCTTTTATTTGAGTCCCCTATTTCTTTCTCTTTGCCTACTACCAGTGCTGGTCTTTCATTTAAGAGCCCCCTATTTCTTTCTCTTTGCCTATACACTGCATCAGTTTCTAACCTGCAGTCCATATAAATTCTTGGCCTTCTCCCATTCTGTTACCTTTCCCTTTTTAGTTATTTGCTGCCAATACCTTGGTTCCTTTGCCATTTTTTTCCAATATATTCCAGTCCCCTCTTGCCTATCATCTGTATCTCTGACCACAGTCATCCCTACTGGGAAAATCTCTTTGTTCCATTCTTGTGCTGGTTTGGTTCTTAGAATACTCCTTGCTATTTTATGAATATAATACACTGTCTGATTTGTTGTTCTCCTTAACAGTCTGTATCCAAAATCCCAATTTCTCCTTATTTCTTGAGCTTCCTCCCTATATCAGCATCATTCATTTCAACTTTGAATTGCAGTTTTCTACTTGTGCTGTGTGTAAGAGCCTTAACTGTGTTGATCTAAAATACCCCCTCAGATTGGGTAATCCTAGTTCGCCTTGTTCTATTGGAAGAATCAGCTTATCCCACTTGACCCTTGCTGTTTTCCCTTCTCAGATAAAGTTCTTCAACTCTTTTGTAATTGTTATCCACATCTTTACATCTGGTTGATAAAAATATGCCAGACCTGCATATAAGACTAAAAGGATTAAAGACATTTTAATGGCCTGCATCTTGGAATCCATATCTGTATAACAGAGCTTACAATTTCTCAATTTTTGTATTATCTTCAGAGTCATTTCTAATCCATACTCCAAAATACTTTGTTTTATCATATCACCATAAACGTGGATATTGTGGGACCAATTTGTGTGTGGGTACATAATTTACCGCTATTGCTTTTGTTTTAGCTTCATTAATTTGTATCCCGAGAAGATCTGAAACTGTCTTAAATAGTTCCACAACATTGTAATGTCCCTTCCTGTTTTTTTCATGTATAAAATAATATCATCTGCAAACAGAGCCAGCTTTTCCAGACCAATTATATCCTTGACTTTTCCTGACTACCATACCAATTATATCCTTGACTTTTCCTGACTACCATACCAATTATATCCTTGAATTTTTGAGTCCCTTATTTTCTTCGCCAGTTCTAAATATAATGCAAACAACAAAGTGGAAAGCAGACAACCCTGCCTGGTTTCTCTATTCAAGCAGAAATTATCAGAGAGGACCCATCCACTATAATTTGCACCTCCATTCCCTCATATATTCTTCTAATCAGCCTTATAATTGTATCAGGGAAAGCAAATGCTTCCATTGCCCTACTCATGAAGTCCCAATCTACTCTGTCAAATGCTTTCTCTGCATCAAGACCAGCTGCTCATCTTATGTGCATTAAGAAGATGCTGAGGCTTGGGTGTTTAAGTAGTTTATTGTATAGAACACACATCAGCATGGAAGGCAGGAACATTAAACTTAAATGAACTGTCTGACTCCATACATGCATGCTGTCACTCTGGCTGCTCACTAAAAATGGCACACTTGCTTGCACATGCATAGTACTTGTATGCATATGCCCACTGACTGGAATGCTTCTTAAAGGTATATCCCACACTCTGATCAACATCCTCCTTCTTTACTGAACTTTCTCATATAAGCAATGATATTTCAATAAGCATGCAGTTATACAGACACTAATAAAGAAAACAACAGTCATGTCCAGGTTGCCATGTATCTGGAACTAGGTTTTGAGATGCAATCTGATCTCATAACATAGTAGTTAAGACTGGGTTTAGCAACAGGAGACAGTCCGTGGGGAATGTTCTGCTTGGGGGACTCTCAGGGACTTTCTCAGGGACAGGGATTGCTGATGGAATGTCCTCTGGAACAGGAACATTTGACAAGTCACTCCAAGAACTAGAGTCTTTGTCACAGGCAAGATGCTGTAACACTGGTTCGGACACTGAAAACAAATGCTTCCTATTCCATCTGAATTCTACTCCTTGTGATTCCACAGTGTACAATCTTGGCCCTTGACACAAACTTTTCACAGATCCATTGTAATCAAAACCTTTTGACGTCTGCATCCTTATTATCTCCCCTTTTTGTAGAGAACTAAACATTTTTTTTTGGTTTTATCATAGTAAGACTTCTGGAACAAACGCGCTTTCAACAGTTAGGCTTTTACTGCTTTGTTGTTCTTAGCACATGGAACCAGTAAATTACTACTGACTGGTAGTGTGGTTCTGGTTTGTCTTGACATAAGTCTCTGGGCAGGTGAGACAAGATGATTATCACGAGGAATGTTTCTGAGATTTAGCAAGTTTAGAAAAGCATTGGTATTGTCACATCTGGACTTCTCTAACAGCTGTTTTGCACTTTGAAATGCAGATTCAGCCAAGCCATTTGACTGAGGGTATTCAGAACTACTTGTAATATAAACAAAATCCCACTCTTCTGCAAATTTCTTGAACTGCTGACTGGTAAACTGTGCACCATTCTTAGAAATAACTCTGTGTGGGCTACCATGGACAAAAAATGTCGCTTCAACGTAGTAATGACAGTATTTGAAGTTAGGTTGGGAAGTGGGTCAGTCTGGAACCAGTCTGAATAAGAGGCTACTAACACCTAGTAATGTTGACCATTCCATTCAAAAATATCTGTGGCTACTGTCAACTAAGGTAGTTCAGAAGTCTGTCTTAACTGAGGTGCTTCTTTTTGGTGATGGGGCTTTGTACACTGTTCAAGATGAAAGTACTTTCTCAATATCTCTTGACATAGAAGGCCAAAATACTAGTCCTCTTGCCCTTCTTTTGGTAGAATCAGTTCCTGGGTGGTCACAATGCAAAATCTGAATGTATTCTTGTTGCAAGGATTTTGGAACAATCACTTTAGGACCTTTCATGATACCATTATCAGACAACATCTCATCTCTGTATGGAAAACACTGCTGCACTTCTACTGGTAAATAAGATTGCTTGGAAGGCCATCCTCGACTGATAAAGGGGTTGAGCTTTTGGAGAATTGGATCTGAAGCTGTGCGAGTTCTGAGCTCTTCAAGACATGTGGAAGATAAATTTCTCACTTCTGTGACTTCAAAATCAAGTTGCTCATTGTTATGCAGTTCTGTGGTTTTCCTGGGTGATCTGGACAATGTATCAGCAGGGTAAAGAAGTTTGCCTTTTGTGTAAACAAGATTGAAATTGTACTTCTGCAGTTTGAGCATCATATGTTGCAGTCTAGCTGGAGTTGTATGTATAGGCTTTCTCAAACTAGCGACTAAAGGTTGTTGGTCAGTTTTGATCTGGATAGATCGACCATAAATATAATCATGAAAATTCAGACATGCAAACACAATGGCCAAAAGCTGTTTCTCAATCTGGGTATGTTGCATCTCTGTCTGGGTAAGAGTTCTCACTGCATTGGCTGCTGGTCTACTGTGTTGAAGAATGACTGCAACAAGACCAAACTTAGAAGCATCACAGTAAAGAGTAACTGGTTTGTGAACAGCTGAGAGTTGAACTATCAGTCTTCTGTTTCAGGACATCAAATACTCTCTGGTGCTATTCTGACCATGACCAAATTACATCTTTGTGTGCCAGCTCTCTTAGCAGTGTTGAAAGTTGGCTTAAATATTAAATGAAAGCAGTCCCAATTTCAAACTGTCTCTGAGGCCTAATAATGACTGCATGTGTCTTTTGACTACGAAAAACTGCAAGTCATAGCTGTTCCCAGCAGGGTAACATGAAAGCACTACTGACCCTTCACTTTGAGTCTCTTCACCACCATAAGCAAAAAGTTTCACACACTTTGTCAAATCAAGCTGTTCTGTAGCTTTTACTCTAGCAAACATTTCTGCTAATGTAACATTACACTTTCAGCCAGTATCTACTTTGAGATCTATGGGACTCCCATTAATCCAAACTACAAAAGATTTTTTTCTTTGCCAACAAATCTCCTGCATTGACTGTTTCACCAATCACAGATGCACCATCAACATAAAAAGTAGGGTCGCCGCTTTCTAATTGATCAACTTGCCTCTTGGAATGCCCTCTTAATAAAAGAGTGTGCCTTATTTGATTTACAAAACCTTTTGAAATTATTCCACTTATTGCAAGAATGACAAAAGCTAAGCACTTTTCTCATTTGGGCTCATGGTTATCACCACAATTATGACAGTTGACTGTGAGGTTTGGTATGGGTTTTGCTGAGTCACCTCTGTGCTTTGCTGCATGCATCTTAGGCCTTACTGAAGTAGCTCTGGGTTTTACTGAAGTGGCCCCACCTTTAGGCCTGTATTTCTTAACTTCATGCTGCATGAGCTATGGAATGTACTGGAAGGCTTGCCATCTCATTTGTAAGCATACTTGTGTGCCTTTCTGTAAGCTTGTATATCTGATAAATCTCAGTGGCCTTATTTAAAGTTAAATCACTGTCTCAAAGCAAAATCTTTCTTACTGTCATTGTTAATACCACACACAAGCCTGTCCTTTATCAACTCCTCTCTCAAATCACCATATCTGCACTTCTTAGCCTTATTTCTCAAGTCAGTTATATGTGCTGCAAAAGTTTCACCAGGCTTTTGATCCCTTCTGTAAAATAAGTGCCTTTCCATTGTAATATTCATTTGGGGGGTTACACATTTCTCTAAATTTACATTTTAAGAACTCTGGGACTTCCCGCGTATCAGCTGGTATCACAGTATGGTGGTCTTCCCCCTTCCCTGCAGACACAGCAGGTACATACAAAAATGAATGCTCTGTTTTGGTGGCCTCTGAACCAGCTAAATTAAGCAGAATAAATGCTTTTGTATGTGTATCTTTGTCAGAAAAAGCAGCCTGTATGAAAATAGCGTATTCCTTCTCAAACACACTCCGATTTAATGCAATATTGTTATCACACACAAGTGGTGTGAGCCTGCGAAATCGGTCTTCCATGACCACAGATTATAGTAAAGCACAATGCAAAATGTCCCTTGTAGTTATGTACAAACATTCACACACACCATGTACTTGTAATAATAGCTAAATGCACAATAAGCTCTTTGAAAGACAGTACTCTGCAAAATATTCTTTGAAATAACTGTACTCTGCGAAGTAGTCTTTGAAATGATTGTACTTTGTGAAATAACTGCACTGTAATACTGCACACACTTGCAAACACTTTGCATACTTCGACTACTTTGAATAGCTTTAGTTAATATGAAAAAGTAACACATAGTGAAAAAATACAGTTTTCCCTTTTTCTACATTTTTTGTGATTCAGATATAGTTTCAAAAGTTTTCATAATTACTTTGAATACTTTTATGAATATGTTGCGGTTTTGGGCATTTTGTTTAATAAGAAATTTGTTTTGGGCATTCTGAGTGCTTCATTTTACATTTGTAGCAAAATAAATCATTTAAGCAAGTTTTAGTACCTGGAATTTTTTTTTTACCTGTTTTACGAGTCATTTGATCAATAGGGATGATCCACTCTGGTCTATTCCTCCAACTCTAACCAGTTGCCTTATGGCTATGACTCTAGATCCCATTCTGACACCATGTTGCTCTTCTTATGTGCATTAAGACAACAATGAGGCTTGGGTTTGTTTAGTTTATTGTATGTGCTACTCAGTCAAAATTGCACACATGCTTGCACATGCGCAGTACTTGTATGCACATGCCCACTGGCTGGAATGCTTTTTAAAGGTATACAACACACACTGATTTACAAAGATCCACCAATAAAAGTGGTATTTTTTTTACATTTTGCTTCCCCTCTGGATCATCAGTGTTCTGTTAATATTGTCAAATGTTTACCTTCCCTCCACAAAACCACACTGATCCTCATCTGTCAATTTTGGTATCCCTTTTGCCATTCTTTTAGCGGTTATAGACATACACTTTATAATCATGATTTAGTGTTGAAATGGGCCTGTATAAAACTGAATCTGATGGATCCTTACCCTGTTTAGGATGCTGGTACTTCTCCTTCTCTTAAAATACTGTTAAACAAAACCTTCCACATCTTTATCAGTTTTTCCTCCTAACTTCCAAACTACCACAGGAATACCATCTATTCCTGGGGACTTTCCTGCAGATTTGGTTATACATAGCCATTTTTATCTCATCCCTTCCTGTCCTGTTAGCAATTGAGCCTCATCTACCTCTAGTTTTGATATGTTTAATTCTTCCATAGACATTTCCATTTGTACCTTTTATTTCCATATTTGTGTGGTTTATACAAACTTTCATAAAATTTCTGAAATATTTTAAATACTTCTATATGGTTTCTTGTTATCTTCCTTGTTATAGGCTCCGTAAGCTTGGTGACAACCTTTTCCACTTTGTTGCCTGAGTTGTGCTAAAATTTTTTGTGCTCTAGAATTATCATAAAAATGTTGCTAAACAGCAGTCTTTCTAATCTCATGCATATTATCAAGGCAATCCCTTATTTTCTGTTTAATATTCTGCATTTCCTCCTTTTCTTGCTCTAAGAGAACCCCTATTTTGCAAAACTTTTAACATTTGTCAATCCCTCTAAATAATTTTTGTTGCTATTTACACATATCTCCCTTTCTTTTATTTCCGCGCTAGTTTTAAACTCAACTTTAATTTTATCCCACTCCCTAGCTATGTTTTCAGGAGAAAATTCTATCTTCTCTAGTAGCGCCTGAATTAATTCCAAAACCTATTCCTTAAATTCCTCTCTTTTGAACTGATAGGCCCCATATATTCTACTGAATAACCATCCTGAAAGCCTTTCTTTATCAAATTCACATGTCCAGTTCTTTCCATGTATGTCTGCTGTAGCATAGCTGTCTGCACTCTGCATTTTGTAATATAGTTCACTAGTCTTTCATTTTTATATTATCTGTAAGACCATTCACATTGAAAGACATTACAGAAAGCATAACTGTCTTATATAATTATTACCATCTTTTATGTATAATAGCTCTTTTGTTAAATGTGTAGTTCCAAATTTTATGTTACATGTATATGTTATTCAGCAGGTTGATCTTTTATACATTGTTTCCTATCATATCCATTTGCGCCTATGCCTGATCTAACATAACTTTTTTTTTTGAAAGCCCTCAATCAGGACAAACAACTCCCCCAAAAAACCTTCTAAAACCTATTAACTTAATAACACACAAAACGATGTACATCTTCAAATATTGAAGTTTTTGCTTCCTGATAAAAACATAAGTTCTAAGTTGATAGCTACACAGACAAGCAAAAGTAACCAAAAAATGTGAGTCATGCTAAGACACATGGTACAGCCTGTGCTATTAGAAAGTGCTATTTGATTTTGTATATCTTTATAGCTCTCCCAGTTAAGAAAACACTTGAAAGGTTTCAGTACACACTTTCTCCAAGCCATTTCTCTTTATCAAAGTGTCTTCTAGTGACATGCAAACCAGACACACAACTGCTAAGGGTACCTTGTTTCTCAGAAAAAAAAAAAGCCTTATAATAATCAATATCTTTTTCATGTGCATGCTTTGTAATAAACTTGTTACTGCATAAAACCTAAGGTTTTAACCCAGTCATTTCCCCATGCAAGCATGGGAAAAAGCACACTGATTTTTTTTTGTCACACTCTCCCATGTCTCCTACCCTCCTTTTTTTCCACTGCAGTGCCTACATTTCTTAAAACTGAATGAAGAAAATGAATGAAGGGTGAAAAATAAAACAACAAAAGCACCTGTTGTATTAGTATCACCCACTGCATTAAAAACTGAGAAAACTTTAGTTTGTCTAATTGGTTTTGTATTATCTTTAAAGCTGTCACACCTGTGAAAACTCCTGATTGTTTTCAGAGAACATTATGTCCTAGCCAATTTCTCTATCCCCCCCCCAGCCAATCCCATTCCACCAGTCTCTCTCCAGTTTCTCTTTACCAGATTGTCTCTATGGAAACATGAAGACCAGCTGCAGAAATGCTACTTAGTAACATTGTTGACAAGCTTTAATCTTTTAGCACCATTCCCAACTACCTTTTCCCTCCCATACTGCTTTGCACTATATTCATTCATAGTCACACCACTGACTAACAGCACCTATTTTACATAGTATCTTCTACTTTTCCCAAATAAACCCTCACTTTTCTGTTTTACCTGCATTCTCAAATTCTAGACTTTTAACCTCTCCCTAGTTCTTACATTCCAGAGAAGATACTAGGACAACCTAAGTCTCTTTCTTCATAGAAAATACTTCTTTCCTACCTACTATCAGCTTTCAGACTCCACCACCAATAAATATCCTTCTACCCTGCAGAGTGTTTTTCCTTCTTGATCCCTACTTCCCCCACTACCTGCCAGCTATAACATACAGATCAGTTACTTAATCATGCTACTACTCAGCTTATCCTCTATTTTATTCCTACTACTGGGTCATCTTTCATCCTACCATGACTCTGTAATAGCTCGCAAGCTATCTCCAACTCTGTCCCATCCTCCTATTCATCCTTCCTGTCTGCATTCTCCACACATTGCACCTAATTTATAATATGATGCCCATCTCCTTTACTCCAAATATAGACTAACTTCATTTTAACTCAAACAAAAACAAAATTAGGTGTAAAAATAATCTCAAATTTAAAAAAAAAACAAATATCAGTAATTCAATAAAACGATCATGTCAGCACACAGGTTGCAAGTCCATAAAATGTTTATTGTATAAATTCCACAAGCGGTTTCACCCTAACTCAGTTGTAGGGCTTTTTCAAGTATAAAAACAATGTAACTGTTCAATCAGCCATCTTTAAATAACTTCATTTTTAAAAAAATGCGCCAAAACCAGTCTGACCTAAATTTAAAGTAACCACGCACATTTTTGCAACTGTCAAGTTTAAAAACACAAATAAATTCACTTTGTTTGCCAAACATTAATAAACTTGATAAAACTTTGAATCAAAGTAGTATAAACTAACATACAATAACAGTTCTATCTAAAAAAGAGGAAGAAAAGGATGTCAAAAATTTAAAATACTTTAAAATTATGTTAAACAATACAATCAAAATATTACTTTAATAGTTATTTCAGTGGTTGTTTTAAGTAATTATTTTGATAAATCTGCTTTTTTAATCAAATAAGGCTTAATAGAAATATGCTCATTTAGTCCCAGGGGGTGGGTGGCATTCAATCTAATTTGCCAATAGGTCTCCCTACAGCATAGCCAATTTTCCCAATCTCCCCCTTTAGGGTCAATAGGTACTTGTTCAAGAATCCCAAAACAAAAGCCAGTGTGTTTAGGCTCCATTTGTAAATGTTTACTTAGTGCATTATTAATATTCCCTTTTTTATGTTTTTATATATATATATATATATATATATATATATATATATATATATATAAATAAATAAATAAACTCAATGCTAACAACTGTATTATAATGCCGTTTGGGAAACTGTCAACCCAAGTGAATTACTCCATCAATAAAATGCCCCTAAGAGTTGACCCAGTAATAAGGGATCTAGGAACATAATTAGACAGCAATCTGGCCTGTGACCAATACATAGCTAAGATAAAATCATTCTGTCACCCAACCTATAGGTAAGAGTATGGCATCCCAATCCAAGAAATTTATTTTACCACTCTGCTTGGCTCTTAACACACCAATCATTGAATGCACTGACCTCTTTGCCAAGTATCTAACCAGACAAAAGATGGAACACTTACAACGTTTTCTCACCAGGAGAATTCAAACCATGAATACCCTGTCCTACACTGATCATCCAAAGGCTCTGTTTGTATATTTATTCTCCTTCATGGTGATGAGAGGGAATCTGTGTCTGATTTACAGGACTTTCTCAGACCAGCCCTAATGGATCTGTTGCACATGTGGAAAAGAAACAGCACCAGGAATACCAGATTTAGGGATCTGAACTTACTTTGTGACATAAACAGAATATGGTAGAGAAATAGATGTGCCCCAAGTAGGCTCCCCATCCGTGTAAAATAGAGTTCTTTCCTGACCTTATTCAAATGCAGTCTTGACAAGTTTGATAGGAAATAGCCTTCATGTCCCTTATGGACAGAGGCAGGCAATAAGAACAGTATTTTCCTATCTAACATTCTTCTTATAAATTCCTTAGTTACCTCCCTGCTAACATTCCTCCCTGTGGATGGCCGTGATACTTGGGACCCAAATAATTTGGGGTGTACTGCTAGGCTTGTAAGGCCCCTAGTGATTGTTAGGCTGGTAACAACCCATGACCATAGATAGGTAGATAGAAATATAGATGTATCTATTTTACTTGATTGACTTCTCAAAATGTCAAAATTCACATGGGCAAGACCAGGTGATAACATTTAAAAAAATCAGACATCCAGAAGATGGCACAAGCTTCCCTGCACCCCACTCCCCACCCCCTGCCATTTATATTTGCCAACGCCAAGATCGCACTACAGTTAGGTAAAGGGCTTCACACAGTACTGCAATATCTGTACAATTAGTTCAACTTTTTAATGTTGATCACATGGTATTGACCATGTGAATTTCAACTGTTTAATAGACATACATATATAGATATATAGAGATATATAGATATAGATTTACGCAGACACATTTTTTTTCTTAGATTAAATGCTTATTATTACTCTGGTAATATGTGATCAAATGTTTCATATGCACAGTCTGACAAATGAAAAATATTTTCTGTCACAAGCCTCAGGATACCAGTGGCAAATTGATTGCATATGTTGTTGGGGTTGACTGTCACAGTATATGTGCTCTTGAATGTTTTATTGGCATTCCCCTCCACAGTTAAAGGGCCACAAGGGGTTTTGGGGGATAGACTGGGATAGGCTTGTACTATGAGATAAGTAAATTGGGGCCATCAGGATAGAGAGAGAGAGTGAGACCCTCTGTCATCCTGCTGGGGCTATTTTATCTGCATATAAGGTACAAAACCTGGTTGTTCATTGTTGTCTGTATGGCATTTGCATGCTATCACATGCTCAGTTTAAGGTGTCCACCTAGTTTTCTCAAAACCTGTCAATGTCCAGATTCCATAACTACAGTCAGATAGTGATTATACAGTGTTTTACAGGTACTTTAACTTGCAAAATTAGAAAAAATGCACTGAATGTACAGCTGTCTACATTCCCAGCTGGCCATCTTGCAGCCTAAATTTTATGAGATGGGGCAGTCATGGTATGTTTGATCATGTGACTTTTCACTTCTTCATGGTTCTATGAATGAAAAAGCTTAGGCCTGTAGCTATGTTTCACATGCACAAGGTAGATCTGTCATGCTTGCCATCCAAGAGACTTTGCCCCCTGCATTTCTTGGTTTAATAGCCAACTCTGAGGACCTTGTATCAGGTTAAAGAAATGAAGACTACTGCAGATGTTCATCATTAGGTCATTGTTACAGTAATAGATAGGTATATGGACATATCCTGCAAAGGATCAGATGTCTGTCTAGTGTATGAAAGCTTTTGCATGCTTTCTATGCACAGCATACCTCCACGGAACTTTGCATGTGCAACAAAATTCTGAACTCATCTCTTCCTGTCCATCACATCTCACATGTTATCTCAAGGAATCCTCGCACCTGTGCCACAGTCTAACAAAAAAAAAAAAAAAGATAATCAAAATTTTCCTAGTGCCAAAAAAAGGGAACTTGGAGACCTATATTGGACCTTTCTTTCTTAAACCTTTTCATAAAGTATCAAAATTCAAAATGCTTAGTTTCAAGTCTCACCTCAATCTGGAGAAGTCATCGCTTATGCCTTCTCGTGCTTTTACTTTTCCAGACTGTTTGCTGAACACAGCCAGTTTCTGCAGTTTTCTCAAGAAACAATAACCAGAAAAGAAGTATTTCAGGATTTCGGGATACATGTCATCCACTACTGTGTGATTCCTCTGACCAGAGTACACATGGAAAAAGTACAATGGTTTCTAAAATCGTTATGGACTCAGCATCAACACCCACTATTTTTCCACCTCAGTACTCTGTTCCTTCAGGAAAGAACTTCTTTGAGGAGCAGAACAAATCTTACTGAATTCAGACGTACCAGTTTTCCTTTCAGGCCCAGCCCACTCTGTAACTACTGATGGTTCACACTTAGCCTAGGTAGCAGTATCCAAGGGGATCAAACTACAGGGACTATGGTATCATCATATCAAGAAAAAAATACAAACATTAAGGAAATGATGGCCCTAATAAATGCATTAAAGATCGTACAACATTTATGGATTCCAAGACCACTTCAGATAATCACGGACAACACTACTGTGTTGTAGTACAAGGAGAAACAAGGTCTTACCCCCTACACAGACTAGCCATGGTAGCCTAGAAACTTGCAACTCAGCACAATTTATCCCTGCAGTCTACTTACATTCCATCAAAAGCAGAACATTGTGGCAGATCCCCCATAAATGGAAGCTACACTCCCAGGGTCTTCCAGGAGATAACCCACCTGTACAGAATTCCCCAAACAGATCTTGTTTGCATCTATTCTCAACAGACAACTTGGTAAATTCTGCTCCAGGACACCTTGCAGAAAGGCCTGGAAGATGCATGCATTTTCTTCCCATTGACAGGAATTTTCTTTTATCTCTCTCCTCCATTTCCTCCGATAACCAGAGATGTTCGTCATTTGATAACAGCTGCAATGGAGTATATGTTCATGTATCGAAAAAAAAAATACAGCAAATGTCTACTAATTGAATGTTAAACAGTAAAAGTTTAACGTTCCCAAAATTCGTAACAATTAAAAATAATTCATTGAGTGACCGTAGTTGGCCAGCATCATGAACATAACCAACCAAGGTGGGAAGGCTCTGCCCCCCCCCACCCAAACTATATGTACCAACTCCAAGATTGCACTGCAGTGGGGAATAGGGCAAATTTAAAAGGTTTTCTTCACTTACCTTATGCATCGCGGTACCTCCTGGTTGTTGGCCAAATATGGCCATTCAGTGAATTATTTTTCATCGTTACGTATTTTGGAATGTTAAACTTTTGCTGTTTAATGTTCAAAAAGTAGCTCTTCACTATATTTTTTCTTTGATACTCAAACATAGACCAGTAGTAGTAGCCTTAGCTATATGGGTTATATCTTGCATAGGATATAACTTCCATCTAGCTTTCAAAGCTTAAGGGCACCATCCATTTGCCCAAACTATTATCAGCTTAAGCAGAGCTGAATAAAGCCAACAGTTTAAACACCAAGTACTTAAGAGCTTTTTTTGTCACAGAAGAGCATTTCTATTGTGGCTTTTGAGGATCGACGATTAGTTAACAGTTTTCAATTGCTAGACATATAAGTTCCTTTCAGGGGAAAACATAGATTTATATTTGTTACAGAAACTTATTTTTTTGTGAAATAACTTATTTATGCCTTGAAAATATATTTCTTTTGATTTTCATATAAGATTGCCACTTTTTACTGTGAAGCTGACTTTTTACTTTTGTGGAAAAAGTTATTAAAACTAACGTTTTTTTGTTTGCTTTTTTTTTTAAGTAAAGCTTTTGGGGGCTTGGGTGAGTAGTGTTTTTCATTGTATTTTGTGACTGAAAAATTTACTTTTGCAATACTTACCTTTTTCACTGACAGTCTTACCTGAGTTTCAAGCATCATTTTTGGCTTCCCTGTGGAACAGCCTAGCAATCCCTGGCATGCACATGATATGGATTACTCTGCAGTAGCCTTACCTATAAAGGTTATGGAAGCTTTTTTGGCATCTTCCATGTGCACAAACTATTATTCATCTCAACTGAGCAGACTAAAAGTCATATTTGGGCTCCAAGCCCTTCAGAGCTTGCCTTGCATGAAAGAGCCCTACTTTTGTGGGTGTTCTAGGACTAACATTTGGCTAATGCTGTTCCAGTTCTGGGCAGATAAGTTCCCTTCATGATAAAAAAACTTTCACTTTACTTTTTAATGATAGTCAATCTTACTTTTTGAGTGAAACTATTGTTAAGGCTACTAAGGGTTTCAAATGACAAGTCACATGACTTTTCATTTTAAATGGGAATATCACTTTTTTAGGTTTGTGATAAAAAGCTGTTAAACTATTTTTAAACTACCTTTTTGAAGTAAATGTTATACTGTTTTACTTTTGAGGCTGCGATAAGTGTATTGTGTTTTAGTGGGCAGAAAATTACCTCTTTTTACAACTTACCTTTTTACATGGGAATCGGGCATCTTTTTGCTGTGAACAGTGCACAACCTATTTGGTTCTTTGGTTGTTCCTTCATCCAGCCACAAAAAAGAAGAAGAAAATATTAAATAACCTTTGCCACCTCAGCTGCAGATGGGTGACGCTGCTGTGGCCAAAACTGGCTCCTCAGATAGTTCATTGTTTTTCCTGCCTCCTCCTGGTTTATTCCCTGCAACCACTGCATACCTGGGGGTTAGACATGTCCTCTGAAGCTTTTGTACTGCCCTTGGCAGGCTAGGGAGAACTGTTCTTGCCAGTGCCTGGAGAAGGGGCAGAGCATGCCACTCTGCCTAGCTAGAACACTATCCCCATCCCTAGGTTTCTTATTTTCCTGGCAAAAGTTGCGGTTGTTACTTCAGAAATCCATGTCAGGAAGAGACAAAACACTTAGACATATCTCTTCTCCTCACCCAGTTACTGTAGACAAGAGTGATTTATTGGGCTTATGTCAGGATTTAGACCAGGCCCTCGAATATGCCATTGTGGCTATTTCTGGTAAAAGAAAAAGAGATTTTTCATTTTCAGTAGAGGTTCAAGATTTTGAAGCATAAAATGATTATAAAGGGACAGATTCTGTTGTCTCCCTAGGTTTCTGATTTTGATTCCAAGTAGAGTGTGGCTTTGTCCAGTCCCTTTGAAGGATTCTTCCCTTCTGAAACTATTTTCAGAATGATCAGTTGTTTCACTGGGAAAATCATGATGATTGTCACATTGATTGGAGTATAGACATTCCCTGTGCAGCTGTTAAAGTGCTTTTGATGGGCAAGAAAAAAACAGTCTTGTTCTCACATAAGAAGGAGCACCTTTGCGTAGTCAAACTCAGATGCCTATCCCTAGGGAGGATATGCCTGTCAGAAGTCAGTCTGCCTGTGTAGAAATTCCTGTCAAAATGAACCAGAAAGACATTTGGCACCCCCATCTCTGTTACTTGGACAGGAGTTAGTTATTAGGTTGGGCTCAGGGTGTAGTTTACTTTCTTGCCCATTGTAGTTCTAGTGTTTTTGGTAACAGAAAAATAAATTCTTCACTGTGTGAAAATTTTCAAGATATTGAACAGGAAAAATTGTTTGGGGACAACTTCTGCTTTTACATTTCAGGTATCTGATGCTGACTCTGACAAGAATGTTTCTTCTTATAGTTCTTTAGAAGTTTTTGCTTTTTCTGAAACCATATACAGAATGAGTCAGTTGTTTCAGTGGGAACATGACAATCCACTCCCTTTAAGGAAATGCTACTTATTGTAACTAGAATTTCCTGAACTTACTCCAATTCATTCTGTTCTTGCTGCATTGGAAGGAGTTTTATTACAGCCTGTAAACTAATTTTCTAATCCCAGATCTGCTGCTGCTAAACATCTAGTAAATGTTAATCCCCCCTTTGATAAAGATGGGGAAAGCCTTTAAACTGTTTGAGGAAAACTGTATTCTTCTGCCATATTTATTTTTAGAATTTTCAGTTATCAAGCTCACAAGTTAAAGGTTAATCTGATGTCAGTTTTTATTCTTTCCTCAACCTGTGGGTTCACTTCCAGTCTTCAGAACTGACTCAGCCACTGCAATAGCTCATGGGAATCAAAACCCTCTTGAGCTCACCCATTACCCACAATGCACCTGTCTCAGTTACATCAGATCTTGTTTGCCGCTTTGCAAGTTAGATGTGGTGCCATACCCTGTCAAGCAGATAAGTGGTTTTCAGTTTGCTTCTTTAATTCTGTTTTTTTTTTTTACTTTTCCATTTAAAAAAATATCCCTCATCTGTTTTCTTTCCTAATACAAAAGTATTCTTAGATACTATTATTTGTATCACTTTCCCACTTTATTCTTTCCACTATACTCAGTGGAGCTCTTAAATATCATTGTTGATATTTCTTTTTCTTCTCCAACTATGCTTGTATTATTAAAAAAAAAAAAAAACTTCTTACCTTTCCTCTAGTAAGTTCTTTCAGAGAGAGTGTGCTCTGTGTGTGTGTCTGTGTGTGTGTGTGTGTGTGTGTGTGTGTGTGTGTGTGTGTGTGTGCACGTGTGTATGCACTCTTCTTAAGTGAAAATGGCAGATAGGGAAAAAGGCCCGGCGGGCTTCAAATGCTGTGAGAAGTGTGGTCGTAAGGTCCGTTATTCTGACATGCATTTTCTTTGTGTGTATTGTTTGGGCATTCTCTATTTTCAGGAGGACTTTTCAGTTTGTCACTCCTTTAGTTATCAGGCTCTTGTGGAGAGAAAAAAATAAATTGATCTTGAAAGAACTTCTTCCCTGTTCTTTTGTAGAGACCATATCTGGAATGACCTCCGCATCTAAAGGAAAATCCTTAAGCAAATCAGGCATTTCTAGCCCTGCTTCTTCTTCTTCCTCTAAAGTTTCAGAAAAAGTGAAGAAGAGAAGCACTTCAGAACAGATGGAAAATTTGCCCAAACATTCAGTTCTGACACATTTGTCAGAACCTCTAACTACTGTACCCAAGACTTTGGATCCAGCCTTATCCTTGACATAGAAGGGAAATAAGAGTCTTTCTGTACCGACCCAAGAATTTCTTCCACTTCTGAGAACTAAATATTCTCCTTCCATAGACACCTTTCCAGACAGGCTCCCTTCTCCATTTTTTAAAGACCTAAGTCTCCGTCTGGCATGTCCACCCATTCTTTTAGAAGTCTTACTGAAGACAACGTGGAGAGGTTAGTGAGAAAGGTACTTTGAACAAAATGTGACAGGGACCACATCAGTCCCTCCCCCTTCAGGTCAGGGACTTCAGTCTGCAACTTCCCATCTTCTTTTTCCTCTAACTTTGTTGGAAGTTTTAGAGACATCAGTTTTGAGGTGTCCAGTACCAACTGCATCGGGTCCCAAGTTATCCTTAACTTTGGTCCCTGTAGCTGCTTTGAGTTCTCCAGCTCACCTGGAATGAGAGACCACTTGGAGCAGTATCTCTCCTGTAGGTTCTGAAGAGCTTAAGTTGAGTAATATTTTTTCGGAGTCTTATCTGAGCCTCGAAGCTTTGGCATGGATGAGCTCAGCTCTGGCTTCTGTCTTGGGAGGGATCGCCTAGGATGAGGAGGAACAATGGTAGGGAGTTCTGCTCTTTTGGATCCGGGTCCCTTTCTTCCCTGGGTGAATCAGCTTTTGAGGCTATGGAGATAGACTTGTCTACTTCAGTCATTCAGTTCCATCCTTCTCAGATCAACCTACCTTGTCACATCTTCGACCAGAATCTCAACCACTTCCTCCACTGAGGCAGCGAGTACCAAAACCGACACTTCTAGCAGGCTGGCCCCTCTTTGTGACGGATCCACGCAGTCTACCAGTTTTTGCTATGCCTCGAGCCACATATCACTGTGTATGTTTAATTATTGCTAGTTCTTGATATGCCACTACATCACTATATGCTGCTAATATTGTAACAATACAATATGCTTAAGAGCAGGCCTTGCTCACTGATTACTGGTATTACTGAACTTTTGTTAACCTATAAGTTGTTTATCAGCTTAAAAGATGTTTACCAGAATGTGGGGATTTCAAAGAGGAACTATATCACAAGGTTGTGAGCTAACTGTTCTCTGAAAAAGGGAAGTAGGGCACAAGACCAGACATTACGAGACTTGTTTACAACTTAGGAAATTATCTGTAATTTTCTAAAATATTCCATCAACTCATGATGAGCCTGTAATGTCAGATCTTTCTACAATATTCTGTCAACTCAAAAAAGACTATAAAAGCTCAAAGGCTAAGATGAAAATCATCATCAGCATCCGGATTTGATCACAGCACCAGCCTGAACTGAGCTTAGAGACATTTCGCCAGTGGGCCTTGCCTTGACTGAACAGATAGCTGCACTGGATAGGATTTGAAGTTTCCCTATCAGTGGCAAAGATGATTTTGTTTATGCATATGCTTGTAAGTACATGATTTATTAGTCTTTCTGTTTAGTATTAGCTTTACTGTACATTTAGAAAAGTTTCGCTTAATAAATTAATAAGTTTGAGCCTTGGTGTCTTGTGTCATTTCTATTCCTGTATTAACCTCAGATTTTGAAGTAACGGACTAGAACACTTGGCGTAGTCGGCAGGATCTGGGATTTGCAGTGGAAATGTCACAACAACCACCAATGTTTTTTCCTTTAAAACACCTAGGCATAGGTAAGAAGGATGCCGCATTAGGCACCCCAAATAAGTTGGGCGTTGATGCCACTTTGACAGCATTATTTGGGAACTGGGATCCTCTTGCTAAGGTATTGAGTCAAGTTTCACCTCCTCCTTCTCCAAAACCCTTGCAGGAAAGACCTAAGGCAGACCCTGATAGCCTAGCTAGAGCTTTAGAGGGGTTAAAATTGGATGATAAGGGAAAAAAGGTGAAGGAAGGGGTGGGGGCAGCCGGATGGCTGTTCTTTGAAGCAATTCAGGAATTAGACAGAGATGTAGATTCATTAAAAGAAAGAGTTTTAGAATTAGAAGAGCAATGTAAAGAACTCACACACACACATAGACTGGATAGAGACGCCTTGGAGAAAGCAAACATGGCACTTGTTAAAGTAGGGGAGGAAGCAGAACACTGGAAGTCTAATTCAGTGACTTTAGCTACTCGGATAATTTAACAGCGTAGACAACGAAACTGGAGAAAACTGCGCCATCTGCCCTCAAGGCCTCGGGTTCGTGCTTTGCTGTGTAAGGCAGAGTTTGATCCTGAGGAGTGGGAAGGTGATCTCTCCTCAACAGATGAGGGTGATAGTGATTTTGAAATAGTAAATTCTCCGTCAGTGGAGCCGTGCCCAGTTATTGAGAAAAAGGGACAGTGGACTGGAGGGGCAGTGCCACAACAATGGGTTGAGGTGCGGAGTTATACTCAAGCTGAATTATTGAATATAATCCAAATCTATAAGCAAAGGCCAGGGGAAACTGTTTTAGCATGGTTTCTTCGGGTTTGGGACACAGGGGGAGAAGCGGTGTCTCTAAATGATGAAGAGATGCACCAATGTGCATGTCTGGTGTTTCACCCGCGTTTAAAGCAAATAGTAAACAATGTAGATCATGGTGATGGGTGAATACACTGGTGGTGTGGTTAGCCTCGGCTTTCCGCGCTACTTGGCCCGATGCTACAGCAGTAGCTGACGAACATAAGCCGTGGAAAACAATAGCAGAGGCAATACAGCAGTTAAGAGAAATGGCTATGTTGGCTACCGTTTACTCAATGGAATTGAGGGATGATGTATTGGTGCTTCCGAGAGGACCAGATGCACAAATTATGACTAGCAATATGAGGAGCAAATTAATCAAAAATGCACCACAGTGGTGGAAAGGGCAGCTGATGGCTGCCCTGGCAGGCTGTGTAGGTCAGCAGATATGGGACGTAATAGGCACTCTAAATCAAATGGCAGAATTAGTGGAAGAAAAAGAACAGAGAAGAGCTAGGAAGGCAAATGCGGAGAGATCAAAAGATAAATCTGGAGAGAAAGTTACAAGAAAGCAAATGTTTCTGGATCTGTTAAGGTGGGGGGTTGAAGCTGCGGAAATAGATGGGATAGCTACTGAAGAATTATATAAAAAGTGGAAGCAAAAGCAAAAAGAAAAAGGTTCAGGTTCTGAAAGTAAGAAGCAAACCCTTACAAAAAGTCCAACCAGGAGTACCACTGAAGGGAAGGTAGGATGGAATCAATTATATCCTGACATCCCTACTGATGAGGAGCTAGCACAGTGGCAAAAGGGGGAATTTAATGATGAGAGAGACTGGGGAGGAAAGGGATGGAGAACCCCGGTCGAAAAAACAGAGACAAATTGACTAGAAGGCGGGTCCCCAGTAGCTAGGGGTACAGTAAGAGCAATTACACCTGGGGACCGATGCCCTTACGTACCCCTTACCATTTTTTGGAAGGGAGGGCCACAACATGTGATGGCTCTGGTAGACACAGGATCAGAAGTAACCATTTTTGCAGGCAACCCCCGTAGATTTCGTGGACAGTATGTAGAAATTGATGGTTATGGAGGGGCAAAGACACTAGGTACCAAAACCAAGATTGATAGCTTTTGGGGGATGGTATTCCCATTTACATTGAAGCAGTGATAGCTCCAGTACCTGAACACATTTTAGGAATAGATGTGTTAAAGGGTAGAACTTTGGAAACCACTGTAGGGCCATTTAGGTTTGGAGTGCGACATTGTTCAGTCAACGCAGTTAAGGCTGTAGTTCGAGGCAATGCTAAGTGGGAACCGCTTTGTATTCCCACGCCTAAAACAATAGTGAACATCAAACAATATCGTATCCCAGGTGGGCACGCTGAGATTACTGAGACGATCCAAGAACTGCTTCGGGTTGGCATACTTGAGCCAACAGTGAGTCCATTCAACAGTCCGGTGTGGCCAGTAAGGAAACCTGATGGATCATGGTGAATGACTGTAGATTATCGAGGTCTGAACAAGGTGGCCCCACCCTTAGCTGCAGCTGTTCCAGACATTGTTACGATCGTGGAAAGATTGTCTTCCTCTACTGGACCATATCATGCAGTTTTGGACTTAGCAAATGCCTTCTTCTCCATTCCGATAGCAGAAGAAAGCAGAGCCCAATTCGCTTTTACCTGGGAGGGGAGGCAGTATACCTTCCAAGTGTTACCTCAAGGATATCTGCACAGCCCTACCCTGTGTCATGGACTAGTGGCTAGAAACCTAGCCAAGTTACAGCTGGACAAAGTGACTATTTTTCATTACATTGATGACAAAATGATTACCAGAAAAAAATCTGATGTGGATATCGCACTAAAAACTGTAGTTCAGCACCTTCAGAACAGAGGGTGGGCTATAAATGAGAATAAAACACAACAAGGGACATCAGTAAAATTCCTTGGTATGATTTGGAATGGAGCAAAAAGGGAAATTCCTGCAGCAGCACTGGAGAGTATCCAGAAAATTGCAGTCCCGAAAACGAAACAGCAGGCGCAGGCCTTTTTGGGAGCAATGGGCTTTTGGAGAGCATTTGTACCTCACCTTGGACTGATTTTGCGACCCATTCACTATGTAACTAGGAAAAATGTGACTTTCAGTGGGGTCCCAAGCAACAAACGGCTTTTGAAGAAGCAAAAAAGGCTCTACAGCAGAGTGTGGGGCTGGGCCCAATTGATCCACAACAACCTTTTGTCCCTGAAGTAACAGTTGCCAATAATGTTATGTCTTGGGGGCTGTGGCAGAAGGATGACACTGGGAAAAAGAGACCCTTGGGATTTTGGTCCAAATCCCTGACTGGAGCACAGGTGAGATATAGCCCCCTTGAGCAGCATGTACTGGCGGTGTACACTGCATTGATTCATGTGGAAGGAATAACTAAACAACAAACAGTGACAGTTAAGATAGACTACACAATCCAGGGGTGGTTACGAGACAATACTTTGATGAAAACCCTGATAGCACAATCTTCGACCGTACAAAAGTGGAAGTGGTATTTACAGGAAAGGGCCAACATCGTGCCTGGAGTGTCTCAGGTACAACAACAGTTGGCTGGACTGGTAATTCTGGATGATGCTGATGCGATAGAACAACAGCGACATGAGCTTCCACAGTCTCCAATAACTGAAGCATTACCATTTGATAATTTAGATGCAGAAAAACAGAAATTTGCGTGGTTTACTGATGGTTCTGCCAAAATTGGCTCAAATGGTAGGACCTGGACTGCAGTAGCTTATTGCCCACAAACAGAAACTGTGTTATTTGACGAAGGTACTGCTGGTTCAAATAATCAGGCAGAATTACGAGCTGTTGCCCTGGTCATCGATAGTTTATCACCTGAGGATGAAGCATACATCTATACTGACAGCTGGGCAGTTTATAAGGGATTGACAACCTGGTTACCTGCCTGGCAGCAACAGGATTGGAAGATCCATGGCAGACCTCTATGGGGAGGTTCAGAAGACTGGCAACGGATTTGGGAAAAAGCTCAACAATGCAAAATCAGTGTTGGACATGTAGATGCCCATGCATCACTTGTAACAAATGAAAGGAGGCATAACCAGCAGGTAGATAAGATGGCCGCGGTATGTGTTACTGAAGAGAAAGCTGAAAGTGCTAGTATGGCAAGATGGGCCCATGATCGGAGTGGACATTTGGGAAGAGATGCGACAATAGAATGGGCCCGGAGGCATGGTATGCAGTTAAATAAGGAAATTTGGGAAGAGATGCGACAATAGAATGGGCCCGGAGGCATGGTATGCAGTTAAATAAGGAAATAACTACGGATGTTATAAAGCAGTGTGAAATATGTCAAAGAAATAAACAGAAGCAACTGCAAGCAGAAGCATGCGGACACATTCACAGAGGCAGCCGTCCAGCACTAATCTGGCAAATAGACTTTATTGGTCCTTTACCACTGGATCAAAATCAGCAATACTGCCTGACGATGGTGGACACTTATTCAGGATTACTAATGGTGTCCCCATGCAAAAAGGCAAACCAGCAAGCAGTGTTAAAAGGATTGAATAAATTATGTGTGACATATGGGATTCCCACTGAAATCCAAAGTGACCAAGGCAGCCACTTTACCGGAGCAGAGGTTCAAGAATGGGCAAAGGAAAATGGAATTCGATGGGTGCTGCATATCCCATATCATCCCCAAGCTGCTGGTTTAATTGTAAGGTATAATGGGCTCCTTAAAGAACAAATTCGACAGAACACGAATGATGGAACATTGCGAGGCTGGGCAAAGGTATTAGAATTAGCTGTGAGTCAGCTGAATAACAGACCCCGGAAGCATCAAGGAACTCCCTTGCAAATGCATATGAATGACATTCGATCCAACTGCTGTATTTTGAAAATAGAAAAGCTGAATCCGAATGCCATATACCCCCTTTTGACAAATACTGATCAAACTCGATTCTGGCTATGTGCATTGACTGAACAAAGGGTGCCAGCACAAAATATGGTATTAGTTGAGACAGGCTGGAAACTCTTTCTCCCAGAGAATTGGCACTGGGGGCAAAAGGGGCTATTAGGAGAAAGTTGGGAGGTTTTTACATTATGGGAGCCAGAACGAGAAGTGATAGTGAAGGCTATCAATTTAGATAAGACACAGATGATTCAAAAGGGACAACCTTTAGTAGAAATTTGTATGCATCAAGATGCTGTCATTTTACTACAAGACTGTGATACTAAACCAAGCAAATGGCTGGGAATGAAAGTTATAGTGACCACACCCAATCATCCAAATGAACATGGGACAGTAATTTGTGATGGACCTGGTGATACTGTTTTAGTATTACTTGATTCTGCTAAACAACCATTGTACTTTCCTCTCCATAGATTATTGCCACTGTTTGGGAAGGAGCCAACCTTTTCCGACGACAACACTTAGATGGGCCATACAACTGTCTTGATCCTGTCCCTCTATTCGAAGGGGAAGATGTTGCAAATTTAACAGCTGACTGTGACTTTTATTGGAAATTGGGAGACCATTTATATGCAGTGACACCCAAGCCTGCCTTAACTTGGAGCATCACTCAGACGGAAAACATTACAACTGTATGTAGACTGAACTGTGATAGACATCCTGAAAAATGTGTTTCCAACCCTTTCGGAGGTTTGTACCAAAGGCTAAACGAGTCGGGATTTCCTTTAGCTAAGTCTCCATTAGATTCCTAACAAATAAACCAGGAAAGAACGTAAGTCCAACCACCAAGTTTATTCAAATCAAACTGCACAACCGGCTCACCAATGACCTAGGTTTCGTCAGAATGCAATGACTTCCTCAGATTGGTAAAACCGTTTATATAATGCAGTCAATTAACAATGAAATTAATTAAAACCAATTGATTAATTGGAAACACAATCAGCCTCTATAAACCTAACATGTAGATCAATACAATACATAAAATATATAAAAATTCTATACAGTGTGATAAAACACTCTGTATAAACAAAACATATACATAACAATGATAAATATCAATGTTAATCAAGCACAATTGTATAATTTAAAATATGTATATATGTATATAAGACACTTTGTGTATATATAAATATTATGAATAATATGTGGGTATGTAACCGTTGGAATCTGTATGTAAGATGATGTATAAAAAATGTATTAATTTAACAATAGAGAATACAAATAGCACCAAGGTTGTGTATTGTGTATATTGTGTTAATAATGTGATTTGTGAATGTCAACCCTCAATTTGTCTAAGCCTAAGATATGGTTTGATCGAAATAAATTCATTTAATCCAGGAAAATTGTGGGCATTTAAATGTAGCTGCCATATTAGTTCACACATGTCCAAGTGGTGTTGTGTAATCCTACCTTGTGGGTCAATGTTGAGTTGCTGAATAATGCAAAACTTAAATTTATGACTTTCGTGGTCAATCACATGTCTTGCTAGTGCATTAATAGATTTTTTATGTTTTATATCCAAAAGATGTTCCTTAATTCTATCTCTAAATTTTCTGCAGGTTTTCCCCACATAGAAAGCCCTGCATTCTTGACACTTCGCTTGCATAACACCATTGTTCCTCTTAACTAGAATCTCTTCCCGAACTTCTTTACATAACTTTTCCGGGTATCCTCTATTTAGAAACAATGTTACTATGAAGTCCAATTCACTATCCAGATCAGTAGTCCTACTAACCATACGTGCAGCCCTAACCATTTGACCTTTAATTAGGGCCTTCTTTTGATGGTTAGGGTGACAACTGTCATGATGCAAGTATGAATTGGAAAACGTAGGTTTCCTATATATATTAGAATGAATAACACCTTCTGAAATATTATAATCCAACGTAATATCTAAATAATGAATCTGCCTGTCGTTGATGTCATATGTAAACTGTAAAAACCACACTGTATTATTGATGTACTGTAAAAAAGCGTCCAACACTGAATAGTCACCTACCCAAACTATAAAAATATCATCCAGGAAACGTGAGTACAATCTAATGTATGATCTAAACTCACTGTTCAGTACATACTGCTCCTCCCAGTAGGCCATGATGTAATTGGCGTAAATGGGAGCACAAGAAGCTCCCATAGCAACCCCAGTTCTTTGCTTAAAATAATGACCTTCAAAATATATAAAGTTGTTACAAAGGACAAGTTCCATAAGTCTAACATACAAATTAATCTGTTCCTGCTCGTACATACCAGAGGCAAACAATTGTTCTTCCAGCCAAATTAGACCCACGTGGTGGGGTATTACTGAAAACAAATTGCAAACATCTATTGTTACAAATAAAATCTTAGTGTTTTTACAGATATCCATATGCTTAATCCTCTCCAAAAAATGCCATGAGTCTTTTATAATGTGGGTAAATTTTCTTAAACCAATTTTCATATGGTGATCCAAATATTTACTAATAAGATTCTAGTTAAGAGGAACAATGGTGTTATGCAAGCAATCTTACTGTCGGAAACTGATAAATTTGGGTACAATTGTAATGGTGAGACGACAGTGAATTTGGTCAACGAGTCCATTTTGTTTATTGTCACCTACAATAGGGATATAGAACACATCCAGAGGTATATTTTAAATAATTGGGAGGTTTTTCAACACAATAATGAGTTCAGTAAGATCTTTAGTAACAAACCTAAATTTGTTTATAAAAAGGACCGGTCATTTAAGGACATTTTTGAAAGGAGTTCTTATGCACAAGAACATCACACTAATAGGGCAAGGGGCAATTTTAAGTGTGGTAGATGTTCTACGTGTTGTTATATTCATACCACAGGGGAGAGGTTACTAGTCAATTACTGTAATATTAATATTTTAGGACATTATGACTGTCATACTAGGAACGTGGTCTATCTTGCGAAGTGTCAAGAATGCAGGGCTTTCTATGTGGGGAAAACCTGCAGAAAATTTAGAGATAGAATTAAGGAACATCTTTTGGATATAAAACATAAAAAATCTATTAATGCACTAGCAAGACATGTGATTGACCACGAAAGTCATAAATTTAAGTTTTGCATTATTCAGCAACTCAACATTGACCCACAAGGTAGGATTACACAACACCACTTGGACATGTGTGAACTAATATGGCAGCTACGTTTAAATGCCCACAATTTTCCTGGATTAAATGAATTTATTTCGATCAAACCATATCTTAGGCTTAGACAAATTGAGGGTTGACATTCACAAATCACATTATTAACACAATATACACAATACACAACCTTGGTGCTATTTGTATTCTCTATTGTTAAATTAATACATTTTTTATACATCATCTTACATACAGATTCCAACGGTTACATACCCATATATTATTCATAATATTTATACATACATAAAGTGTCTTATACACATATATACATATTTTAAATTATACAATTGTGTTTGATTAACATTGATATTTATCATTGTCATGTATATGTTTAGTTTATACAGAGTGTTTATCACACTGTATAGAATTTTTATATATTTTATGTATTGTATTGACCTATATGTTCAGGTTTATAGAGGCTGAGTGTGTTTCTAATTAATCAATTGGTTTTAATTAATTTCATTGTTAATTGACTGCATTATATAAACGGTTTTGCCAATCTGAGGAAGTCATTGCATTCTGACGAAACCTAGGTCATTGGTGAGCCGGTTGTGCAGTTTGATTTGAATAAACTTGGTGGTTGGACCTACGTTCTTTCCTGGTTTATTTGTTTGGTTTCATCTTCGTGGTTCCTCCATTAGATTCCTCCTGCATAGCTGAATTTCAAAGGAAAAATTACACCGCGGAAACCCTATCTCCGGATTTGGAGATATATGCCATGGACAATAGTTCAACTATATTTAATGGTTTGGGATATGTGGTAAGATATACCAGAGGATGTAAAACTGTAAGTAGTGCTAGAGTTATGGTAAGATATACCAGAGGATGTAAAACTGTAAGTAGTGCTAGAGTTATACAACGTATTAAAATGATAGTTAACATGTCAGCAGTTGATATCACCACCAGGTACCCACATTGTAAAAGTGTACAATTATGGCCGGTTGATTCTTTGCATATCAAGTACAAACATTACAAATATAGAAGAAATAAACGTGATGTTACAGGTATTCTTGGTACTGCACTAGGTGCAGTCGGAACAGGGACTGGATCCCTAAACAGTGTAGATATAGATACCCTACGTAGCAAATTGAGCCGTTTGGGCACTGACCTAAATATGGCCTTTAAGCTACTAGCAGACCATGATCCCGAGCTGGGACAAAGAACTGTAGACGGTATTTTAACTCAAACTGTCTTATGGAGGTGGATTGAACATACAAATACATATACAGAACAGATTTTAAATAACCTTACAGCAGAAGTAAATCAGACTTTTTATATCTTATCTCAGTTGGCTGTCAACCAGCAATATTTGCAATTCACTCAAACTTGGGGGGCTAAAAAGGCAGCCCATTGGCAAAAGGAACTGCAACTGTATCATTGGTTAAAGCCAATAGATTTTGCATGTGAAAATAAGTCTTGTATACTGATTTTTGACTATCTTGCTAGTAAGAAAGGAACAAAGCAGGTCTGTCCATTTGTTGCATTGCCCTTGCAATTTGGAGATAATTGGTGGGTACCTCAAATTGAATCTACTTTGATTGATTATAATGATGTACCCGTTGATGTGGCAGGTTGTGAAACCTGGCCCCAGGGGTGGGTATGCATGATGGTGAAGAGGAAGCCTCACCCATGCTTACATAATGGAACTGGGGAATGCACCTGGCACAGGTATGTAGTGAATGGTACAGACATCTACCAGCTAAATGATACCACTGTTTGTGTGATATCCTCCTGTAAATTAGCCTGGAGTGATGGGATGATCACAACTGGTGGAGCATACTGTAAAAGTAATATCCATGCAATTATTGACTTTTGTACTGGAGAATTGATTAGACTGACTAGATGGATGGACGTCACATTTAATGCTAGCATAGAACCATTACACACTTTTAAGTGGCCATCTCTAGTCCACCCGGACTTTCAACAGATTAAGCAGGAAGGACAAACAGTGTTGCAACTTCTAAATAAAACACTAAATGATGCGCATCAAACCATGATTAAAATGATTAAAGACAAAGGTACCATTGTAAAAATTGCAAATGAAATACAGGATATAACTGTTTCGCATTGGTATGATGTTTTTATGTGGTCATCTAAGGCTTCAGTGTGGTTTAATTTGTTATTGCATCCTTTACTTTTGACCACAATAATTTCTGTGTTATTTTGCATAATATCATGCTGCATTTATTGTAAAGTGATGAGAAGGTACAAACTGATGTTGTCAGTTTTAACCATTATAAAGGGATACACAGCGACGTTGCTCGATGCAAGGGTGGCCTGTGACGGATCCACACAGTCTACCAGTTTTGCTATGCCTCGAGTCACATATCACTGTGTATGTTTAATTATTGCTAGATTGATTATTGCTAGTTCTTGATATGCCACTACATCACTATATGCTGCTAATATTGTAACAATACAATATGCTTAAGAGCAGGCCTTGCTCACTGATTACTGGTATTACTGAACTTTTGTTAACCTATAAGTTGTTTATCAGCTTAAAAGATGTTTACCAGAATGTGGGGATTTCAAAGAGGAACTATATCACAAGGTTGTGAGCTAACTGTTCTCTGAAAAAGGGAAGTAGGGCACAAGACCAGACATTACGAGACTTGTTTACAACTTAGGAAATGATCTGTAATTTTCTAAAATATTCCATCAACTCATGATGAGCCTGTAATGTCAGATCTTTCTACAATATTCTGTCAACTCAAAAAAGACTATAAAAGCTCAAAGGCTAAGATGAAAATCATCATCAGCATCCGGATTTGATCACAGCACCAGCCTGAACTGAGCTTAGAGACATTTCGCCAGTGTCGGCCTTGCCTTGACTGAACAGATAGCTGCACTGGATAGGATTTGAAGTTTACCTATCAGTGGCAAAGATGATTTTGTTTATGCATATGCTTGTAAGTACATGATTTATTAGTCTTTCTGTTTAGTATTAGCTTTACTGTACATTTAGAAAAGTTTCGCTTAATAAATTAATAAGTTTGAGCCTTGGTGTCTTGTGTCATTTCTATTCCTGTATTAACCTCAGATTTTGAAGTAATGGACTAGAACACTCTTCTTCTGATACCACCCCAGACCACCTCACTGTGGAGGTCCCTAGGTAGAAAAAGTGCAAGAGGAAGCACTTGGATTCCCCAGAGGAATCTGTCACAGAGGATAGGAATTTTGAGGAAGGAGAATGATCCCCAAAGTCTTCCCCTGATGACATCTTCTGTGGAGACATCCTAGAAATCCTTAATCAGAGAGATGATTGGAAGCCCATTAAGCTTTCGTCTGAGGAATTCATCCACCTGCAGGCATGTGGTATCAGCCCATCTACTTCCTGGGTAACTCCACCTGCCAATGAGCTCATCAAGTTGATCACTCGGTGGACATGGAAGGCCCATGACACTATTGAACCAGTTCCCTGGAGACCAGATAAAATTATCACTGCCCCTGAAGATGAGCCATTCTGGACAAGATGTTTGCCTGTGGATGCTATGGTTGTGGTGGTAACCACAAAAAAGGAATTAGCAGAAGAAAGTTCCTCAATCCATCCACTCAACATGGAGTCCTGGATGATGGATAGATTTGGGGACCGAGTTTATGCATCATCAGTCTTTGCCTTATGGTCCTTGAATTACCTCGCAAATTTTACCAGACTACAGAGGAATTTGATTAAAGAACTATCAGATACACTCTCAGGAACCATTTATGAAGACATTCAAAAGTCTGTTACTTCTCAGTTGGCCACCCATACCTCCATTTCTAACTCTTCCATGAGCCTCTTTTTACATACAGCCAAGGGAACAACCGGAGCAGCAGGTTCAGGAGTTGCCATAAGGAGACAGTCTTGGATGCATTTGTGTGATTTTTGTGGAGTCCTTCAAGTCTTAATTCATCAGTGCCCCCTTTGATGGCACTTCCTTGTTTTGCCCTAAAGTTAGAGACACATTGAACAGGTGAGAGGGATGAAAAAACCCTTTCTGCTGCTGGCATGTGTTTTTCCTCTCCACAAAGACCCTTTCTAGAAATCAGTGCAGTAGTGGGAAAATGTGGTTCAAGAAATTCCATAGGGTATTCAGGACACACATGGCAGTAGTTCCAGGGGCAGGGTGGTTCTAATGGAAGATCCCACCCTGCAGCAGAGGTGGCCTGCAAAACCAAGGGTACAGAGATTCCTTTTTTGATAAACTCTTTCATCCCACTTGAAAGAAGGCCTGATTGTTTTTCTCTGGAGGTAGTTGGGGGTCATTAGTCCCTGCACCAGAGAGCCTGGCTACAAATAACACAAGATGCATGGGTTCAGAGGATAATATCCAGAGGCTATATTATACCCTTTTCGCTTTCTCCATCCACTTGCAAAAGCTTTCCAGATGTCCCACCCAGTCAAAGGGAACAAGCAGCACTACAAATATAAATGCTGCAAAAAATTAAAAACGTTATCCATGAGGTCCCACAAGACTACAAAGTATTTGGAATTTACTCCAGGTTCTTTTTATTGCAAAAAAAGATAGGACTGGAGAGAAATTTTGGATCTCAGCAATCTAAACAAGTCATTTCAGTGAACCAAATTCCAGATGGTCACAGTTCTGTCCATTCTCACCTTTTTTGGAACAGGATGACTGGATCTGCTCAAAAGACATTCAGGATGCATACTATCACATAAAGGTTAACAAACAATCCAAAAGGTTCTTATGCTTCCAGCTGGGAGTTGGTCATTATCAATTCAGAATACTAAAGGAGAATCCAGGCCACAAGTGCAAGGCGTAAAAAGCTTTATGTATAAGCGCTTTCATCTAGAAAAGACCTCTTCAGAATGATAAATGTTACACATTTATATTCATGCACAGTAACAAAATTTTTTAATGTTTATTTTTTTTTATTAATGTTGCACATTTTCACTGTGAGTGTTTCTTTAAATTTTAATTGAATGTATTTGTGAAGAGCTATTTAAGTAGTATGTAGCACCTGTTTTTTATTGTATCTGAAGAAGTCTTTTCTAGACTAAAGCGCTTATACATAAAGCTTTTTACGCCTTGCACTTGTGGCCTGGATTCTCAGTTTTTATTCAGGTATTCAGTTTTTATTATTTTGAGTCTTACAATTCAGAATACTGCCCTTTGGCCTCACCATAGCCCCCAAGATGTTCACCAAGTGCATGGCAGTAGTGGCAGCTCACTTGAGACTGCAAAAATTCTGGGTGTTTCTATATTTGGATGACTCTCTCATCACCACTACAAACAGGCATTGACTGTTAGAGGCAACAGAAGTTCGCCAAACATGCTCGAACAATAAATTATGAAAAGGTCTCATCTAGAACCAACACAAACTTTAGATTTCATAGGGGCTTCTTAAACACAAAAAGTGCAGTAGCTTCCCTTCCCCCAACAAGATTGGAGACCATCGGTTTTCAGGTCATGAAGATAACAGCAGCAGGGTGACAGGACAATTAAATCTTCAGGCACTGGGATCCATGGCAGCATCTATAACACTTTTTCCCTTGGCCAGATTTCAAATGAGAATGGCTGCTTGCAAAACAATGGTCCATCCTTTACCAACCAATGTCAACACACATAAAGATATATTACTTGGTGAATTCAGTCAGATCAAATTTTACAGGGCCATCCATTCATTCCCTTTTAGCCCAAAGCCACAGTGACCATAAATGCCTCCTAGTTAGGGTGGGTGGGTGGGTGGGGGTATTGTCTGTGGAGGACATTCCAAGGCACTTGGTCCCCAGTAGAGGCCAATTTGCATATCAACATCCTAGAGATGAGAACAGTGCTTTTAGTGGTGCAGACCTTCCAAGATGCTCTTCCCACAGGGGCAGTTGCAATTCAAATGGACAACATATCACTAGTTTAGTATATCAACAAACAAGGAGGAACCAGATCCTACCCATTGTGTTGAGAAGCTCATTCTCAGAATGTGGTACTGGGTGATCGTATCTGACTGCTTTCTTGTAGCAATGCATATTCCAGGGAAATCCAATGTGATAGCAGGCAAAATGAGTGCATACTTTTACCTCACGAGTGGTCCCTCAATTAGACAGTCTCAGAAAAGATATTCTGAAAATGGGGTCAGCCTTGCTGTGACTTGTTTGTCTCTCATCTAAACAACAAGAGCAGTGGCTATTTTACCCTGATCCCCCCACAGGGGGAGTTACTGAGGGATGCTGTCTTCACAATTGGCCCTCTGGTCTTTTTTATGGCTTTCCTCCAGTTCCATTGATTCTCAAGATCCTTCAGAAAGCAATCAGGTTGAAGATCACATGTATCCTCATTGCACCTTGCTGGCCTTGACAGATGTGGTTCCCCTTTATTTGGCCTCACCAAATTTTACAGCCTTGGATACTGGATCCAAGACCAGGTCTTCTGTCCTGTCCGGGCATGATTCATCCAGACATTCTGAATCTGAAACTTAACAACTTGTTTTCTCCAATTCCATTACTAGCCAGTCAACCCATGCTGTGTTTTCCTATCTGACACATTCTGCTGTTGTATCATCAACCATCTACACAAAAATGTTACAGCAGTAAATGGAAGAGATTTGCACATCGGGCACTCCAGAATAACACCGATCCTTTTCCAGCTCCAGTTCGTGATATTCTTCACCTTTTAGCCTTACTATTCAATGAAGGAATTTTGGCTTCGATGATCACAGTCCAATTAACAGTGATAGCCAGCACTCACGTTGGTTTTCAAGACTCCTGTGTTGCTTCTGACAAGCTTTGTAAAGCCTTTTTGTGGGATACTCTTCTTTTAAAACTGCCCTACAAAGATCCTACTCCTCCTTGGAACCTCAGTTTGGTGTTGCAAGCAATCATTCAATCCTCCTTTGAACCAGCTAATGATTGTGATCTCAAGTTCCTGTCTTGAAAAACTATTTTCATAGTGGCAGTAACTTCTGCTAGAAGGATCTTGGAGATTATAGCTTTATCCTCTAAACTACCATACCTGTTTTTTTCACAAACATAGACTGTCACACAGAACCAACCCCTCAATTCTTCCTAAGGTGGTTTCAGAGACCAATATTAACCCATGTATTAACTTGCTGGTGTTTTTTCCCAACTTCTGTAACAAAGGTGAATATTTACATTTGCTGGATGTTCACAGGCAACTGGGGTTCTGTCTTCACAGAACAAAAGAATTCAGGAAGTTGTACCAGTTATTTGTTTCTTTCTTGCATACCAGATTGGGAAAACTTGTGAATAAAGTAACGTTAGCCAGATGGCTCACTGATTGTATGTCATTTGTTTATTCTAAGTCACACATTTCTTTGACAAAACCCTTGCAAGCCCATTCAGCTAGGTCCACAGCAGCCTCACCTGTTTTCCAGTCCAGAGCTTCCATGGATGATATCTCTGCAGCAGCAACTTGGGATACTCCTCATACCTTTGTAACTCATTACAAATTAGATCTGGTCTTCAGGGGTAGAGCATCATTCGATTCAATGGTGCTCAGGAATATCCTTCTTTAAGTCCAACCAGGGTATATAAGTAGCTGGGGATTCTGTCCCGTAGGTTGAGAACAGAATTAAAATTGATAATATCAGATAAATAAGTTATGTACTCACCAAAAAGTTCCATCTGTGTTCTTCCTCTTCCTCAACTCCCCACCCTCCAACCCCTTTCCTTTGCTTTCTGGAATAACAGAGGCTTGACAGATTGTTGCCTTTTTGGTATAGTTTGCAGTTCCAGATATGGTCTTCATAAAAAGCCTTTCTTCTCTCTTTCTATAAGCAAACTCGATCTGAGGTAATTGAGATAGGTGCATTGTGGGTAAGGGATGAGCTCAAGAGATTTTTGGTTCCCATGAGATATTACAGTGGCCAAGTCTGTTCTGAGGATCTGAACCAAACCATCAGGTTGAGGAAGAATGAAAATGTGAACAACACAGATGGAATGTTATGGTGAGTACATAACTTCTTTTTATGTTTGCTGCCTTTTGAGAATATAAGGAACATTGTACCTTCTTTTCCCTCCTTTGAAGGAAAACTGTCTTGATGTATTTTTTATTACTTCTGTCTCAAGTGACTAAACACTCCTTAAAGTTTACTTATGCTGATGACAATTCCAGAGATGCTGCTGCTATTGGAACCTTTGATGTTTACTTGGTTGCATGCAGAAAACCTACCTGAAGATGCTAAAGCTGAAAATTTGAACTCACCTTTGAATAGAAAGATTGTTTTTTGGACTATCCTTTGCTGAGGTCCTGAAAAAGTGTGATGAGAGAGGGAAGCTGATTCCAAGAGTTTTGCAGTTTTTTCAGTCTTCCTTTGCCAAGTTTGTCAAGGGTTTTGCAGCTGTTTTCACTTCATAATGCTGAAATATCAAAACACTGAAAATGAGAAAAACTTCATAATATGGAAGCTCAAAATACTGAAAATCAAAATCCTGAAAACTCAAAATCTTAAATGTCAGAATAGTGAAAACAGATAAGATACATATACTGACTGTGAACAACAAAATACTAATTATATTCCTTCAAATATAAGTGTGGTAAAGTGCAACCTTGGAGTCGATACATTTAAGTAGCAGGGGGTGTGGGTGGTGCAGCCCCCTGCTTATACTTGGTGGAAAGTAATATGATTTAGCTTGTTTAAACTCAGTGTATGTATGCTGTGTGTGTTCAGTATTTTGAGTTTCAGTATTTTGAGTTTTCAGGATTTTGGTTTCACTATTGTGATATTTCATTATTATGAAGTGAAACCTTGCACTACCTCTGCACCATTTTATAAAAAGCAAAATGCACCAATACACTAAGTAACTGGTAAAAATAGTTAAAAAAAATGTCCAGGGGACTCCAGAAGAAAGCTGGAGGTTCCCAGAAACAGTGACACTCCAACAAGTCTGATTTACTATCTACAAAAAGTCTCGCTCTCTCACCCCCCTTTCCACCCTGACAAGACTTTAATTCTTCCCCAACACTGGGCTGTCCATTTCTGGCTTTGGGAATGATGCTCTCAGAAAATTGTGTTGTGAGAGTGATTTAACAGGGATACAAATGGAGGTAGGAATCTTCCCTCTTTTTCAGGGATCCTCCTCATTTGCCAGAACAAACTTTTCTCCCTCCTGTCATTCAGCATCTTCTGACTTAGGAGCCAATGTAAGCTGTACCAACTTCTAGGAAAGGGAAAGGTTTTTATTCAAGAATGTTTCTGGTACCAAAGGAAGAAAGAATTCATGGAGACCAATTCTAGACTGTTCATTTTAAACTAGTTTGTGTAAGTTCCAAAGTTCAAAATGTTATCCCTTCACAACCTGCTACCTGTTATCCCCACCTTGTTTCTTAGAGTACCTACATTTAATGGATGCTCATCATCACATTCCTATAGCAAGACTTTCAGTTCTCTGTATTATCCTTAGGGTTATTTTCTACTCCAAGGGTATTCACAAAGTGTCTAGTTCTAGTAATAGTCTTGTACAGACTGCACAGTATTCACATTTTCCTTATTTAGATGAATTGCTGATCTTTCCATAGCCTTTTACAGAGTGTCAGGAATCACTCTGAGCGAAATATCTTCTCAGACTCAGTTTCTGGGATAACATCCAAAAGTATTGCTTGACCCATTCCCACAAGATTGTTTTCCTAGGGTGTCTACTGTATTCCTCAGTTCAAAGAGTTTTTCCTCCACAGGCAAAAGTGGATTTTTATTTAAATCTGTTCTTGAGGTTTTCCACATAGACCAATGCCTCAGCTAAGGACTTTCACAAGATACTAGGTTTCATGGCATCCACGATTCTCATGATTCCTCTAGCCAGACTCCACAAGAGAAAAAAATCAGTGGTATTTAAAATGAGTATGCTCCCCTACATCAACATTCCCTGACATTTCGGATTCCTGTTTTGGGATTTGTAAAAAGGGAACTCTTTTGGTGGTGAGAACAGTTGTATCTGAATCCATGTTTCCCATTTTCCCTTCCACCTCCAGCACAGTCCATAACTGCAAACACTCCTGACATTGCTTGGATAGAAGTAAAACTGCATGATCTTTGGAACAACATGCTTCGGGGGGAGAGTCAGGTCTCACCCTTTATTTATTGTAGACATACTAGCCTGGTAAATATCTTTTAAGCACAATCCAACCCTACAGGCATCTTGTATCGCATCAGAGAAAAGTTTGTGGCAGACAAGCTGAGCAGGACCAGGACAAACCATCATAGCTGGAAACTGAATTTGCATTTAGACTACTCCTCTCAGCTTTACTCATCTTTAGGTTTTGAGCCTGAACCTGAAGGTACATTACCTCTAGCCTCACCCCTAGAACATCTTTATTCTTTCTTGTGGGGGCACCATCCAAAAAATTATGCAACATTTTATTTGGGAGTGCAAGTAATTTTCAGAATCTCAGAAGTGTTACAGTTTACTAAATATGGATGACCTAAACCGTTTGCTGTATCTCCTATCTTAGGAGCTTTAGAGGCAATTTTCTTTTAGCTTTCCTAGCTCCAGAGTCTCATCTTCCTGCACCAAAAAAGTCGTAAAGTCCTAGACAGTCACAAATATCAGTAAAAGAATCATTTATCTGACTCACCAGTTATTTCTGTGGTCTAGGACAAGCTATTATAACTTATTTTATCCTCAAATGTCTTACCAAATGCTACAGTGGATATAAAAAGTTTACACACCCCAGTTAAAATGGTAGTTTTTTTATATAAAAATGAGACCACAGTAAATCATTTCAAAACTTTTCCCACCTTTAATGTGGTCTATAGCCTGTACAATTCAATTGAAAAACAAACAAATCTGTTGGGGGAAAAATATAAAAAATAAAAAACATACAATAAGCTGGTTGCATAAGTGTGCACACCCTTAAACTAATACTTTGTTGAACCACCTTTTGATTTAATTACAGCATTCAGTCTTCATGGGTAGGAGTCTATCAGCATGGCACATCTTGGCCTGTCAGTATTTGCCCAGTCTTCCTTACAAAAGCCCTCCAAATCTGTTAGATTGTGAGGGCATTTCCTGTGCACAACCTTCTTCAGGTCACCCCATAGATTTTCTATTGGATTTAGGTCTGGGCTCTGGCTGGGCCATTCCAAAACTTGACTTTTCTTCAGGTGAAGCCATTCTTTTGTTGATTTAGATGTATGTTTGGGGTCATTGTCATGTTGAAAGGTGAAATTCCTCTTCATCTTGAAGGTTTTCGGCCAGAAGTGACTAGTATTTGAAACTGCTCATAATTCCCTCCCCTTGACTAAAGCCCCAGTTCCAGCTGAATTTCAACTTTTTAATAGACTTGTACATGTATAGATATATAGAAATATATAGATATAGATACATGCAGACACATTTTTTTCATGGATTAAATGCTAATTATTATTCTGGTAATACATGATCAAATGTATCATATGCACAGTCTGACAAATGAAAAATATTTTCTGTCCAAGCCTACAGGATATCAGTAGCAAATTGGTTGCATATGTTCTTGGGGTTGACTGTCACAGTATTTGTGCTCTTGAGTGTTTTATTGGCATTCCCCTCCACAGTTAAAGGGCCACAAAGGGGTTTGGGGGATAGACTGGGATAGGCTTGTACTATGAGATAAGTAAATTGGGGCCATCAGGATAGTGAGAGAGAGAGAGACCCTCTGTCATCCTGCTGGGGCTGTTTTATCTGTATATAATAGGTTCATAGGTAGGTACTAGGCTATCGGCACTAGGGCCTATACAAGCCCAGCCAAAAAGGTACCATGGCTTTTGCCACCCAAGAAAATAATTTTCCTGTGCCACTGTCGAGCAGAGCCACAGAAGTGAATTTCCTATTTCCCATCCAATCATCAAGATTTTTCTTGAAGAGTACTAATGAGGAGCTTTGTTTGATATAGATAGGTAGTTTATTCCAGAGTATGGGTAGTCTCTGGGACAGGAATCTATCCCTCCGACATGTTCTGTTTATTGTGGTGACAAGGGTTAGGTCCCTAGAGCATGTAGCTTGGAGGGATTGGGACTTCTATAAGAGGAGCATGTCCAACAGCTCTGGGTTTGACATAGCTTTGATGTTAGGCAGAGATCACCTCTGAGTGGGCGATATGCAACGGAGTAAAGCTGGAGATTTTTGAGGCAGTCTGCATAGGGCATCTGTTTGAGGCCGGTGATCCTCTTTGTGAGGTATTTCTGCAGCCTTTCCAGTTGTTGTAGATGTCTTGTGAGGTACATACCAAAAGGAGCGTTGTACTCTATAATGGGTCTAATGAGTGATGAGTAGAGGGGAACAATTACCTCTTTTTTTCTGGATGAGAAACCTTTTGTGATAAGGTGTGCCATGTAGAAGGATTTCCTGACTACAGTGGTGATGTGATTATCAAAGGAGAGACTACTGTCTACCTCTGTCCCAAGGTCTCTTTTCACACTTTTGGTGTTAAGTATACTACCACCTCTGTTGTAGTTCATGGTTACAGAGTTTTTACCAAAGGGAATGACAATGCACTTTTTAGCATTGAGCTTGAGGCCATAGCTTTGACACCAGGCATCTGTCTCAGTGAGGTCCTTTTGTAGGATGTCCACATCATTAGGAGTTTCGATTATGGCTCCTAGTTTGCAGTCATCTGCAAACTTCTTAGCCAAAGACCTTTTGTGTTAGCCTGTACTTCAGAGAAGTAGATACCAAACAGGAGAGGACCCAGGACTGAACCCTGTGGTACTCCACTTGTCACTGTCTGAAGTCAGATTTGGAGTCTGCTACTTTCACAGTGTGGGTTCTCTCAGTGAGCCACTTGGCAATCCATCTTGTGACATAGGGATTTATACCTAGTTTAGTGAGTTAATCTATAATTCCAAAGTAGGGGATGGTGTTGAAAGTCTTGGCAAGATCTGTGTGAACCACCTTACCCTCGTCTATGGCTTTGGTGACTGCTTCAAGGAAGTCTATCAGGTTTAGGAGACATGATCTGCCTTTTACAAACCCGATCTGGGTGGAGTCCAGAGTCTGGAGATTACCAATGTCTTTGTTTATAAGTTCCATGATGATACGTTCCATGGCCTTGCAGAAGCTCGTCAAACTAATGGGGCAGTAATTCCCGGGGTCCATGGTGGCTCCCCCCTTGTGGATTGGGATAACCGTTGCTGTGTGCCATTCAGCGGGCACAAAGCCTGAGGTGAGGCTATGATTGAACATGGTACTTAGGTGGGTGCCAGTTCATTCTGTAGTTCGTGTAGAACGCAGCCTGGGATGTTGTCTGGTCCCATGGATGCTGTGTTCTTGGCTTTGGAGAGTGTGGTTTTTACCTGTGCAGCCGTGATTACAGGAACTTTGCATTCTTCGGTATAGAGATGGGCTGTTTTGGGGGTGTGAGGGGGGTAAGGTTAGCACTGAACCTATCTGCCAGGATGTTGGCAATATCAGTTAGGTCTGTATGTTTAGTGCCATTTTGCTGTAACTCAGAGCAGATCTGAGTGTTGCTATTGAGATTCTTGACATAGCTATAGAATGCTTTGTGGTTGTCTAAAGAATCAGTCGCGATTTTGTTTTCATAACTAGCTTTGGAGGATTTTATCAGGGATCGCAGCTTCTTACTGAGGTTGACCAGGGAGCTCCTCCAGTCATGGGATTTTACTCTCTTTTGCAACAGTTTCTTCCTTCTGTTGTATAGTTTGTTTATGGCAGGGGACCACCAAATTGGCTTCCTTTTTTGGAGGATACCGTCTTTGTTCTGTTTGGGATAGCACGATCCATGCACTCATGTAAGTGCTTATAAAGTGCAATTGTGTAGGATTCAGTAGTCGTAACTCTATTGTCCATCTGCATGGGTGTCATGAAGTTCACCACTTCTGTCTTAAGCATGAAGTTGGCTTTGGAGAAATTTTTTATCATGGTTTCCTTAATGGGGGGTGGTGGCAGGATGTGGATATCTAGGGTAATTAGCTTATGGTCGGATCGGACCAATGAGGGGTTGACTTCAGGTGTGGAACACTGGTCACTGATGTTGGTAATGACTAGATCTAGGATATTATTGCCCCTGGTGGGGGTGTGGATAAGTTGATCCAGGGCATTGGAGTTTATGAATTCCAGAAAGAGTTGAGCGAAGGAGTTGGTATGAGTAGTTTTCCCAGTTAATGGTGGGGTAGTTGAAATTGCCCATTATTAGGGTGTCGGGTTGAACCCTAATATTTTCCAGTACATCAAGAAAAGAGGAGTGGGAATCCTGGGGCATGGTAGGGGATATGTAGCAAGCTACAATTTGGATTGCAGTTTTGCCCAGAGTTAGTTGCACTTGGATAACCTCAGCTGCATTATGCTGAGCAACTAGCCTGGGTACAAAACCTGGCTGTTCATTGTTCTCTGTATGGCATTTGCATGCTATCACATGCTCAGTTTAAGGTGTCTACCTAGTTTTCTCAAAACCTGTCAATGTCCAGATTCCATGACTACAATCAGATAGTGATTATACAGTGTTTTACAGGTACTTTAACTTGCAAAATTAGAAACAATGCACTGAATGTACAGCTGTCTACATTACCAGCTGGCCATTTTGCAGCCTAAATTTTATGAGATGAGGCAGTCATAGTATGCTTGATCGTGTGACTTTTCACTTATTCATGGTTCTATGAATGAAAAGGCTTAGGCCTGTAGCTATGTTTCACATGCACAAGGTAGGTCTCTCATGCTTGCCATCCAAGAGTCTTTGCCCCCTGCATCTCTTGGTTTAATAGCCAACTCTGAGGACCTTGTATCAGGTTAAAGAAATGAAGACAACTGCAGAAGTTCATCATTAGATCATTGTTACAGTGATAGATAGGTATATGGACATATCCTGCAAAGGATCAGATGTCTGTCTAGTGTATGAAAGCTTTTGCATGCTTTCTATGCACAGCATACCTCCACGGAACTTTGTATGTGCAACAAAATTCTGAACTCATCTCTTCCTGTCCATCATGTTTGACATGTTATCTCAAGGAATCATCGCACCTGTGCCACAGTCTAACAAAAAAAAAAAAAGATAGTATTCAAAAATTTCCCTAGTGCCAAAAAAAAGGGAACTTGGAGACCTATATTGGACCTTTCTTTTTTAAACCTTTTCATAAAGTATCAACATTCAAAATGCTTATTTTTGAGTCTCACCTCAATCTGGAGAAATCCTCTCTTATGCCTTCTCATGCTTTTACTTTTCCAGACTGCCAGTTTCTGCAGTTTTCTCAAGAAACAATAACCAGCAAAGAAGTATTTCAGGATTTTGGGATACATGTCATCCACTACTGTGGGATTCCTCTGACCAGAGTACACATGGAAAAAGTACAATGGTTTCTAAAATCGTTATGGACTCAGTGTTGTAGTATATAAACAAACAAAGAGACACAAGGTCCTACCCCCTACACAGACTATCCATGGTAGCCTAGAAACTTGCAACTCAGGACAATTTATCCCTGCAGTCTACTTACATTCCATCAAAAGCAGAACATTGTGGCAGATCCCCCATAAATGGAAGCTACACTCCCAGAAAATAACCCACATGTACAGAATTCCACAAACAGATCTTGTTTGCCTCTATTCTCAATAGAAAACTTGGTAAATTCTGCTCCAGGACACGTTGCAGAAAGGCCTGGAAGATGCATGCATTTTCCTTCCCATTGACAGGAATTTTCTTTTATCTGTTTCCTCCATTTCCTCCGATAACCAGAGATGTTCGTCATTTGATAACAGCTGCAATGGAGTCTATGTTCGTGTATCGAAAAAAAAATACAGCAACTGTCTACTAATTGAATGTTAAACAGCAAAAGTTTAACGTTCCCAAAATGCATAACAATTAAAAGTAATTCATTGAATGACCATAGTTGGCCAGCATCATGAACATAACCAACCAAGGTGGGAAGGCTCTGCCCCCCCATCCAAACTATATGTACCAACTCCAAGATTGCACTGCAGTGGGGAATAGGGCAAATTTAAAAGGTTTCCTTCACTAACCTTATGCATCTCAGTACTTCCTGTTTGGTGGCCAAATATGGCCATTCGATGAATTATTTTTCATTGTTACGTATTTTGGAATGTTAAAGTTTTGCTGCTTAATGTTTGAATAGTAGCTCTTCACTATATTTTTCCTTTGATACTCAAACATAGATCAGTAGTAGTAGTAGCCTTAGCTTTATGGGTTATATCCTGCATAGGATATAAATTCCATCTAGCTTTCAAAGCTTAAGGGCACCATCCATGTGCCCAAACTATTATAAGCTTAAGCAGAGCTGAAGAAAGCCAGCAGTTTAAACACCAAGTACTTAAGAGCTTTCTTTGTCACAAAAGAGCATTTCTGTTGTGGCTTTTGAGGATCGATGGTTAACACTTTTCCATTACTAGACATATAAGTTCCTTTCAGGGGAAAACATAGATTTATATTTGTTACAGAAACTTATTTTTTTGTGAAATAACTTATTTATGCTTGGAAAATATATTTCTTTTGATTTTCATACAAGATTGCCACTTTTTACTGTGAAGCTGACTTTACTTTTGTGGAAAAAGTTATTAAAACTAACGTTTTTTGTTTGCTGTTTTTTTAAGTAAAGCTTTTGGGGGCTTGGTTGAGTAGTGTTTTTCATTGTATTTTGTGACTGAAAAATTTACTTTTGCAATACTTACCTTTTTCACTGACAGTCTTACCTGAGTTTCAGGCATCATTTTTGGCTTCCCTGTGGAACAGCCTAGCAATCCCTGGCATGCACATGATATGCATTACTCTGCAGTAGCCTTACCTATAAGGGTTATGGAAGCTTTTATGGCATCTTCCATGTGCACAAACTATTATCCATCTCAACTGAGCAGACTAAAAAGTCATATATGGGCTCCAAGCCCTTCAGAGCTTGCCTTGCACGAAAGAGCCCTCCTTTTGCGAGTGTTCTGGGACTAACATTTGGCTAATGCTGTTCCAGTTCTGGGCAGATAAGTTCCCTTCAAGATAAAAAAAACTTTCACTTTACTTTTTAATGATGGTCAATCTTACTTTTTGAGTGAAACTGTTGTTAAGGCTACTAAGTGTTTGAAATGACAAGTCACATGACTTTTAATTTTAAATGGAAATATCACTTTTTTAGGTCTGTGATAAAAAGCTGTTAAACTATTTTTAAACTACCTTTTTGAAGTAAATGTTATACTGTTTACTTTTGCGGTTGCAATAAGTGTATTGTGTTTTAGTGGGCAGAAAATTACCACTTTTTACAACTTATCTTTTTACATGGGAATCAGGCATCTTTTTGCTGTGAACAGTGCACAACCTATTTGGTTCTTTGGTTGTTCCTTCATCCAGCCACAAAAAAGAAGAAGAAAATATTAAATAACCTTTTCCACCTCAGCTGCAGATGGGTGACTCTGCTGTGGCCAAAACTGGGTCCTCAGATAGTTCATTGTTTTTCCTGCCTCCTCCTGGTGTATTCCTTGCAACCACTGCAGACCTGGGGGTTAGACATGTCCTCTGAAGTTTTTGTACTGCCCTTGGCAGGCTAGGGAGAACTGTTCTTGCCAGTGCCTGGAGAAGGGGCAGAGCATGCCACTCTGCCTAGCTAGAACACTATCCCCATCCCTATGTTTCTTTTTTCCTGGCAAAAGTTGTGGTTGTTACTTCAGTAATCCATGTCAGGAAGAGACAAAACACTTAAACATATCTCTTCTCCTCACCCAGTTACTGTAGACAAGAGTGATTTATTGGGCTTATGTCAGGATTTAGATCAGGTCCTCGAATCTGCCATTGTGGCTGTTTCTGGTAAAAGTAAAAGAGATTCTTGATTTTCAGTAAAGGTTCAAGATTTTGAAGCATAAAGTGATTATGAAGGGACAGATTCTGTTGTCTCCCTTAGGTTTCCGATTTTGATTCCAAGAAGAGTGTGGCTTTGTCCAGTCCCTTTGAAGGATTATTCCCTTCTGAAACTATTTTCAGAATGATCAGTTGTTTTACTGGGAAAATCATGATGATGGTCACATTGACTGGAGTATAGACATGCCCTCTGCAGCTGTTAAAGTGCTTTTGATGGGCAAGAAAAAAAACACTCTTGTTCTCACATAAGAAGGAGCACCTTTGCGTAGTCAAACTCAGATGCCTATCCCTAGGGAGGATATGCCTGTCAGAAGTCAAGTCTGCCTGTGTAGAAATTCCTGTCAAAATGAACCAGAAAGACATTTAGCACCCCCCCCCCCCCCATCTCTGTTACTTGGACAGGAGTTATTTATTGGGTTGGGCTCAGGGTATAGTTTACTTTCTTGCCCATTCTAGTTCTAGTGTTTTTGGTAACAGAAAAATAAATTCTTCACTGTGTGAAAATTTTCAAGATATTGAACAGGAAAAATTGTTTGGGGACAACTTCTGTTTTTGCATTTCAGGTATCTGATGCTGACTCTGACGACAATGTTTCTTATAGTTCTTTAGAAGTTTTTGCTTTTTCTGAAACCATATACAGAATGAGTCAGTTTCAGTCGGAACATGACAATCCACTCCCTTTAAGGAAATACTACTTATTGCAACTAGAATTTCCTGAACCTACTCCAATTCATTCTGTTCTTGCTGCATTGGAAGGAGTTTTATTACAGCCTGTAAACTAATTTTCTAATCCCAGATCTGCTGCTGCTAAACATCTAGTAAATGTTAATCCCCCCTTTAAGGATGGGGAAAGCCTTTAAACTATTTGAGGAAAACTGTATTCTTCTGCCATATTTATTTTTAGAATTTTCAGTTGTCATGCTCACAAGTTAAAGGTTAATCTGATGTCAGTTTTTATTCTTTCCTCAACCTGTGGTTTCACTTCCAGTCCTCAAAACTGACTCAGCCACTGCAATAGCTCATGGGAAACAAAAAGCCTCTTGAACTCACCCCTTACCCACAATGCACCTGTCTCAATTACATCAGATCTTTTTTGCCGCTTTGCAAGTTAGATGTGGTGCCATACCCTGTCAAGCAGATAAGTGTTTTTCAGTTGTTTACTTCTTTAATTCTATTTTTTTTACATTTCCTTTTAAAAAAAATATCCCTCATCTGTTTTCTTTCCTAATACAAAAGTATTCTTAGATACTATTGTTAGTATCACTTTCCCACTTTATTCTTTCCTCTATATTCGGTGTAGCTCTTAAATATCATTGTTGATATTTCTTTTTCTTCTCCAACTATCCCTGTATTATTATAAAAAAAAAAAAACCTTCTTACCTTTCCTCTAGTAAGTTCTTGGCAGAGAGAGCATGCTCTGTGTGCGTGTGTGTGTGTGTGTGTGTGTGTGTGTGTGCGTGTGTGTGTGTGTGTGTGTGTGTGTGTGTGTGTGCGCATGCATGCACTCTTCTTAAGTGAAAATGGCAGATATGGATAAAGGCCCGGCGGGCTTCAAATGCTGTGAGAAGTGTGGTTGTAAGGTCCGTTATTCTGACATGCATTTTCTTTGTGTGTATTGTTTGGGCATCCTCCATTTTCAGGAGGACTTTTCAGTTTGTCACTCCTTTAGTTATCAGGCTCTTGTGGAGAGAAAAAAATAAATTGATCTTCAAAGAACTACTTCCCTGTTCTTTTGGAGAGACCATATCTGGAATGACCTCCTCATCTAAAGGAAAATCCTTAAGCAAATCTGGCATTTATAGTCCTGTTTCTTCTTCCTCCTCTAAAGTTTCAGAAAAAGTGAAGAAGAGAAGCTCTTCAGAACCGATGGAAAATTTGCCCAAACATTCAGTTCTGACACATTTGTCAGAACCTCTGACTACTGCACCCAAGACTTTGGATCCGGTCTTATCCTTGACATAGAAGGGAAATAAGAGCCTTTCTGTACCGACCCAAGAATTTCTTCCACTTCTGAGAACTAAATATTCTCCTTCCATAGACACCTTTCCAGACAGGCTCCCTTCTTCATTTTTTAAAGACCTAAGTCTCCGTCTGGCTTGTCCACCTGTTCTTTTAGAAGTCTTACTGAAGACAACATGGAGAGGTTGATGAGAAAGGTACTCCGGACAAAGTGTGACAGGGACCACATCAGTCCCTCCCCCTTCAGGTCAGGGACTTCAGTCTGCAACTTCCCATGTTCTTTTTCCTCTTTGTCAGAAGCTTTAGAGACATTAGTTTTGAGGTGTCTAGTACCAACTGCATCGGGTCCCAAGTTATCCTTAACTTTGGTCCCTGTAGTTGCTTTGACTTCTCCAGCTCACCTGGAATGAGAGACCTCTTGGAGCAGTCCCTCTCCTGTAGGTTCTGAAGGGCTCAAGTTGAGTAATATTTTTCAGAGTCTTATCTGAGCCTCGAAGCTTTGGCATGGATGAGCTCAGCTCTGGCTTCTGTCTCGGGAGGGATTACCTGGGGTGGGGAGGAACAATGGTAGGGAGTTCTGCTCTTTTGGATCTGGGGTCTCTTCCTTCCCTGGGTGAATCAGCTTTTGAGGCGATGGAGAGAGACTTGTCTACTTCAGTCAGTCAGTTCTTTCCTTCTCAGATCAACCTACCTTGTCACATCTTTGGCCAGAATCTCAACCACTTCCTTCACTGGGGCAGCGAGTACCAAAACCCACAATTCTAGCAGGCTGGCCCCTCTTCTTCTGATACCTGCCCAGACCACCTCACTGAGGAGGTCCCTAGGAAGAAAAAGTGCAAGAGGAAGCACGTGGATTCCCCAGAGGAATCTGTCACAGAGGATAGGCATTTTGAGGAAGGAGAAGGATCCCCAAAGTCTTCCCCTGATGACATCTTCTGTGGAGACATCCTAGAAATCCTTAAGCAGAGAGATGATTAGAAGCCCATTAAGCTTTCGTCTGAGGAATTCATCCACCTGCAGGCTTGTGGTATCAGCCCATCTATTTCCTGGGTAACTCCACCTGCCAATGAGCTCATTAAGTTGATCACTTGGTGGACATGGAAGGCCCCTGATACTATTGAGCCAGTTCCCTGGAGACCAGATAAAATTATCACTGCCCCTGAAGATGTGCCATTCTGGACAAGATGTTTGCCTGTGGATGCTATGGTTGTGGTGGTAACCACAAAAAAGGAATTAGCAGAAGAAAGTTCCTCAATCCAGCTACTCAACATGGAATCTTGGATGATGGATAGATTTGGGGACCGAGTTTATGCATCATCAGTCTTTGCCTTATGGTCCTTGAATTACCTGGCACATTTTACCAGACTACAGAGGGATTTGATTAAAGAATTATCAGATACCCTCTCAGGAGCCATTTCTGAAGGCATTCAAAAGTCTGTTACCTCTCAGTTGGCCAACCATACCTCCATTTCTAACTCTTCCATGAGCCTGTTTTTACATACAGCCAAGGGAGTGACTGGAGCAGCAGGTTCAGGAGTTGCCATAAGGAGACAGTCTTGGGTGCATTTGTGTGATTTTTGTGGAGCCCTTCAAGTCTTAATTCATCAGTGCCCCCTTTGGTGGCACTTCTTTGTTTTAACCTAAAGTTAGAGACACATTGAACAGGTGTGAGAGGGATGAAAAAACCCTTTCTTCTGTGGGCATGTGTTTTTCCTCTCCACAAAGAGAGGGCGGCACAGTGGTGCAGCAGTTAACATTGTCACCTCACAGCAAGAGGTTCTCCGGTTCGATTCTCGCTGGGGTGCCTTCTGTGTGGAGGTTGCATGTTCTCCCTGTGTTCGCGTGGGTTTCCTCCAGGTACTCCAGTTTCCTCCCACATTCCAAAGACATGCATCTGCAGCATTTCTCCCCGGGCCTCAGCTGAAAACAGGCTCTGTGGAACCTAGTCGGACATTCCCGGTCAACAAGTGTTAAATAAATAAATAAATAAAAAGACCCTTTCTAGAAATCAGTGCAGTAGTGGGAAAATGTGGTTCAAGAAATTCCATAGGGTATTCTCAGGACACACATGGCAGGTAGTTCCCCAGGGGTAGGGGGGATTCTAATGGAAGATCCTACCCCACAGCAGAGGTGGCCTGCAAAACCAAGGGTACAGAGATTCCTTTTTTGGTAAACTCTTTCATCCCTCTTGAAAAAAGGCCTGATTATCTTTCTCTGGAGGTAGTTGGGGGTCATAAGTCCCTGCACCAGAAATCCTGGCTACAAATAGCACAAGATGTATGGGTTCAGAGGATAATAGCCATAGGCTGTATTATACCCTTTTCGCTTTCTCCAGCCACTTGCAAAAGCATTCCAGATGTCCCACCCAGTCAAAGGGAACAAGCAGCACTACAAATATAAATGCTGCTAAAAATAAAAAAAGTTATCCATGAGGTCCCACAAGACTACAAAGTATTTGGAATTTACTCAAGGTTCTTTTTAGTGCCAAATAAGATAGTACTGGAGACATATTTTGGATCTCAGCAATCTAAACAAGTCATTTCAGTGAACCAAATTCTGGATGGTCACAGTTCTGTCCATTCTCACCTTTTTTGGAACAGGACGACTGGATCTGCTCAAAAGATGTTCAGGATGCATACTATCACACAAAGGTTAACAAACAATCCAAAAGGTTCTTATGCTTCCAGCTGGGACCTGGTCATTATCAATTCAGAATACTGCCCTTTGGCCTGGCCACAGCCCCCAAGATGTTCAACAAGTGCATGGCAGCAGTGGCAGTTCACTCGAGACTGTAAAGATTCTGGGTGTTTCTATATTTAGATGACTCTCTCATCACCACTACAAACAGGCATTGACTGTTAGAGGCAACAAAAGTTCACCAAACATGCTCGAACCATAAATTATGAAAAAGTCTCATCTAGCTTCCCTTCCCCCAACAAGATTAGAGACTATCCGTTTTCAGGTCATGAAGATAATCAACAGCAGCAGGGTGACAGGACAATTAAATCTTCAGGCACTGGGATCCATGGCAGCATCTATAACACTTCCCTTGGCCAGATTTCAAATGAGAATGGCTGCTTGCAAAGCAATGGTCCATCCTTTACCAGCCAATGTCAACACACGTAAAGAGATATTACTTGGTGAATTCAATCAGATCAAATTTTACAGGGCCATCCATTCATTCCCTTTCAGCCCAAAGCCACAGTGACCATAGATGCCTCCTAGTTAGGGTGGGTGGGGTATTGTTTGTGGAGGACATTCCAAGGCACTTGGTCCCCAGTAGAGGCCAATTTGCATATCAACATCCTAGAGATGAGAACAGTGCTTTTAGTGGTGCAGGCCTTCCAAGATGCTCTTCCCACAGGGACAGTTGCAATTCAAATGGGCAACATGTCACTAGTTTAGTATATCAACAAACAAGGAGGAACCAAATCCTACCCATTGTGTTGAGAAGCTCATTCTCAGAATGTGGTACTGGGTGATCGTATCTAACTGCTTTCTTGTAGCAATGCATATTCCAGGGAAATCCAATGTGGTAGCAGGCAAAATGAGCGCATGCTTTTGCCTCACGAGTGGTCCCTCAATTAGACAGTCTCAGAAAAGATATTCTGAAAATGGGGTCAGCCTTGCTGTGACCTGTTTGCCTCTCATCTAAACAACAAGAGCAGTGGCTATTTTGCCCTGATCCCCCCACAGGGGGAGTTACTGAGGGATGCTGTCTCCACAATTGGCCCTCTGGTCTTTTTAATGGCTTTCCTCCAGTTCCATTGATTCTCAAGATCCTTCAGAAAGCAATCAGGTTGAAGATCACAGCTATCCTCATTGCACCTTGCTGGCCTTGACAGATGTGATTCCCCTTTATTTGGCCTCACCAAATTTGACAGCCTTGGAAACTGGATTCAAATCCAGGTCTTCTGTCCCATCTGACGGGTATGATTCATCCAGACATTCTGAATCTGAAGCTTAACAACTTGGTTTCTCCAATTCCATTACTAGCCAGTCAACCCATGCTGTGTTTTCCTATCTGACACATTCTGCTGTCATCTCATAAACCATCCATGCAAAAATGTTACACCAATAAATGGAAGGGATTTGTGCATCGGGCACTCCAGAATAACACCAATCCTTTTCCAGCTCCAGTTCGTGATATTCTTCACTTTTTAGCCTTACTATTCAATGAAGGAATTTTGGCTTCGATGATCAAAGTCCAATTAACAGTGATAGCCAACACTCACATTGGTTTTCAAGACTCCTGTGCTGCTTCTGACAAGCTTTGTAAAGCCTTTTTGTGGGATACTCTTCTTTTAAAACTGCCCTACAAAGATCCTACTCCTCCTTGGAACCTCAGTTTGGTGTAGCAAGCAACCATTCAATCCCCCTTTGAACCAGCTAATGATTGTGATCTCAAGTTCCTATCTTGAAAAACTATTTTCATATTGGCAGTAACTTCTGCTAGAAGGATCTCAGAGATTCAAGCTTTATCCCCTAAACTACCATACCTGTTTTTTCACAAAGATAGAGTGTCACTCAGAACCAACCCCTCAATTCTTCCTAAGGTGGTTCCAGAGACCAATATTAGCCCATGTATTAACTTGCTGGTGATTTTTCCCAACTTCTGTAACAAAGGTGAATATTTACATTTGCTGGATATTCACAGGCAACTGGGATTCTGTCTTCACAGAACAAAAGAATTCAGGAAGTCGTACCAGTTATTTGTTTCTTTCTTGCATACCAGATTGGGAAAACTTGTGAACAAAGTAACATTAGCCAGATGGCTCACTGATTGTATCTCATTTGTTTATTCGAAGTCACACATTCCTTTGACAAAACCCTTGCAAGCCCATTCAACTAGGTCCACAGCAGCCTCACCTGTTTTCCAGTCCAGAGCTTCCATGGATGATATCTCTGCAGCAGCAACTTGGGATACTCCTCATACCTTTGTAACTCATTACAAATTAGATCTGGTCTTCAGGGGTAGAGCATCATTCGATTCAATGGTGCTCAGGAATATCCTTCTTTAAGTCCAACCAGGGTATATAAGTAGCTGGGGGTTCTGTCCCTTAGGTTGAGAACAGAATTAAAATTGATAATATCAGATAAATAAGTTATGTACTCACCAGAAAGTTCCATCTGTGTTCTTCCTCTTCCTCAACTCCCCACCCTCCAACCCCTTTCCTTTGCTTTCTGGAATAACAGAGGCTTGACAGATTGTTGCCTTTTTGGTATAGTTTGCAGTTCCAGATATGGTCTCCATAAAAAGCCTTTCTTCTCTCTTTCTATAAGCAAACTCGATCTGAGGTAATTGAGATAGGTGCATTGTGGGTAAGGGATGAGCTCAAGAGATTTTTGGTTCCCATGAGATATTACAGTGGCCAAGTCTGTTCTGAGGATCTGAACCAAAGCATCAGGTTGAGGAAGAATGAAAATGTGAACAACACAGATGGAATGTTATGGTGAGTACATAACTTCTTTTTATGTTTGCTTCCTTTTGAGAATATAAGGAACATTGTACCTTCTTTTCCCTCCTTTGAAGGAAAACTGTCTTGATGTATTTTACTTCTGTCTCAAGTGACTAAACACTCCTTAAAGTGTACTTATGCTGATGTCAATTCCAGAGATGCTGCTGCTATTGGAACCTTTATGAGGTTTACTTGGTTGCATGCAGAAAACCTACCTGAAGATGCTAAAGCTGAAAATTTGAACTCACCTTTGAATAGAAATATTGTTTTTGTTGCTGATGTCCTGAAAAAGTGTGATGAGAGAGGGAAGCTGATTCCAAGAGGTTTGCAGTTTTTTTCAGTCTTCCTTTGCCAAGTTTGTCAAGGGTTTTGCAGCTGGTTTCACTTCACAATACTGAAATATCAAAACACTGAAAATGAGAAAACTTCATAATATGGAAGCTCAAAATACTGAAAATCAAAATCCAGAAAACTCAAAATCTTAAATGTCAGAATACTGAAAACAGATAAGATACATATACTGACTGTAAACAACAAAAAATAATTACATTCCTTCAAATATAAGTGTAGTAAAGAGCAGCCTTGGAGTTTATACATTTAAGTAGCAGGGGGTGTGGGTGGGGCAGCCCCCCTGCTTATACTTGGTGGAAAGTAATATGATTTATCTTGTTTAAACTCAGTGTATGTATGCTGTGTGTGTTCAGTATTTTGAGTTTTCAGGATTTTGGTTTCAGTGTTCTGATTTTCAGTATTGTGATATTTCAGTATTATGAAGTGAAACCTTGCAGCTACCTCTGCACCATTTTATAAAAAGCAAAATACAACAACACACTAAGTAACTGGTAAAAATAGTTAAAAAATGTCCAGGGGACTCCAGAAGAAAGCTGGAGGTTCCCAGAAACATTGACACTCCAAAAAGTCTGATTTACTATCTACAGAAAGTCTCACCCTCTTTCCACCTTGACAAGACTTTAATTCTTCCCCAACACTGGGCTCTCCATTTCTGGCTTTGGGAATGATGCTCTCAGAAAATTGTGTTGTGAAAGTGATTCAACAGGGATACAAATGGAGGTAGGAATCTTCCCTCTTTTTCAGGGATCCTCCTCGTTTGCCAGAACACACTTTTCTCCCTCCTGTCATTCAGCATATTCTGACTTAGGGGGCAATGTAAGCTGTACCTCCTTCTAGGAAAGGGAAAGGTTTTTATTTAAGAATGTTTCTGGTACCAAAGAAAGAATTCATGGAGACCAATTCTAGAGTGTTCATTTTAAACTAGTTTGTGTAAGTTCCAAAGTTCAAAATGTTATCCCTTCACAACCTGCTACCTGTTATCCCCACCTTGTTTCTTAGAGTACCTACATTTAATGGATGCTCATCATCACATTCCTATAGCACGACTTTCAGTTCTCTGTATTATCCTTAGGGTTATTTTCTACTCCAAGGGTATTCACAAAGTGTCTAATTCTAGTAATAGTCTTGTACAGACTGCACAGTATTCACGTTTTCCTTATTTAGATGAATTGCTGATCTTTCCATACCCTTTTACAGAGTGTCAGGAATCACTCTGACTGAAATATATTCTCAGACTCGGTTTCTGGGATAAAATCCAAAAGTCTTGCTTGACCCATTCCCACAAGATTGTTTTCCTGGGGTGTCTGCTGTATTCCTTAGTTCAAAGAGTTTTTCCTCCACAGGCAAAAGTGGATTTTTATCTAAATCTGTTCTTGAGGTTTTCCACACAGACCAATGCCTCAGCTAAGGACTTTCACAAGATACTAGGTTTCATGGCATCCACGATTCTCATGATTCCTCTAGCCAGACTTCACAAGAGAAAAAAATCAGTGGTATTTAAAATGAGTATGCTCCCCAACATCAACTTTCCTGACATTTCGGATTCCTGTTTTGGGAATTGTAAAAAGGGAACTCTTTTGGTAGCGAGAACAGTTGTATCTGAATCCATGTTTCCCGTTTTCCCTTCCAGCTCCAGCACATTCCATAACTACAAGCACTCCTGGCATTGCTTGGATAGAAGTCTCTGTAGGAGTAAAACTGCATGATCTTTGGAACAATATGGTTTGGGGGAGGGTCAGGTCTCACCCTCTATTTATTGTAGACATGCTAGCCTGGTAAAATATCTTTTAAGCACAGTCCAACTCTACAGGCATCTTGTGTCCCATCAGAGAAAAGTTTGTGGCAGACAAGCTGAGCAGAACCAGTACAAACCATCATGGCTGGAAATTGAATTTGTGTTTAGACTACTCCTCTCAGCTTTACTCATCTTCAGGTTTTATGCCTGAACCTGAAGGTATGTTACCTGTAGTCTCACCCCTAGAACATCTTTATTCTTTCTTTTGGGCATACCATCCAAAAATGTATGCAACATTTTATTTGGGAGTGCAAGTAATTTTCAGAATCTCAGAAGTGTTACAGTTTACTAAATATGGATGTCCCCAAACCTTTTGCTGTATCTCCTATCTTAGGAGCTTTAGAGGCAATTTTCTTTTAGCTTTCCTAGCTCCAGAGTCTCATCTTCCTGCACCAAAAAAGTCGTAAAGTCCTAGACAGTCACAAATATCAGTAAAAGAATCTGACTCGCCAGTTATTTCTGTTGTCTAGGACAAGCTATTATAACTTATTTTATCCTCAAATGTCTTACCAAATGCTACAGTGGATATAAAAAGTTTACACACCTCAGTTAAAATGGCAGGTTTTTGTGATATAAAAAATGAGACCACAGTAAATCATTTCAAAACTTTTCCCACCTTTAATGTGATCTATAACCTGTGCAATTCAATTGAAAAACAAACAAATGTGTTAGGGGAAAAAATATAAAAAATAAAAAATGTACAATAAGCTGGTTGCATAAGTGTGCACACCCTTAAACTAATACTTTGCTGAAGTACCTTTTGATTTAATTACAGCATTCAGTCTTCATGGGTAGGAGTCTATCAGCATGACACATCTTGGCTTGGCACTATTTGCCTACTCTTCCTTACAAAAGCCCTCCAAATCTGTTAGATTGTGAGGGCATCTCTTGTGCACAACCTTCTTCAGGTCACCCCTCAGATTTTCTATTGGATTTAAGTCTGGGCCATTCTAAAACCTGAATTTTGTTCTAGTGAAGCCATTCTTTTGTTGATTTAGATGTATGCTTGGGGTTATTGTCATGTTAAAAGGTGAAATTCCTCTTCATTGTGAAGGTTTTGGGCCAAAAGTGACTAGTATTTGGAACTGTTCATAATTCCCTCCCCTTGACTAAAGCCCCAGTTCCAGCTGAAGAAAAGCAACTGCAAAGCATGCTACTGCCACCACGTTTCACTGTGGGGATGGTGTACTTTTGGTGATGCAAAGTGTTGTTTTCGCATGAAACGTACCTTTTGGAATTGTAGCCAAAGAGTTCAGTCTTGGTCTCATCAGACCATAACACATTTTCCCACATGCTTTTAGGAGTCTTGAATATATTGTTTTGCAAATTTTCGCCAAGCCTGGATGTTCTGTGTAAGAAAAGTCTTCCATCTTGCAACTCTACCCCATAGCCCAGACATATGGAGAATACGGGAGATTGTTGTCACATGAAGTACACAACCAGTACTTGTCAGAAATTCCTGCAGCTCCTTCAATGTTGCTGTAGCGTTCTTGGCAGCCTCCCTGACCAGTTTTTATCTTCTTTTCATCGGTTTTGGAGGGAAGTCCAGTTCTTTGCAGTGTCACTGTTGTCTCATATTTTCTCTACTTTTTGATAACTGTCTTCACTGTGTTCCATGGTATATCCAGTGATGTGCAAATTTTTTGTGCCCTTCTCCTGACTGATACCTTTCAACAAAGAGATCCTTTTGATGCTTTGTATGCTCTCTGCGAACCATGGCTTTTGCTGTAGCAGGCAACTGAGTAAATGTCAGGAAAATCTTACTAGGACAGCTGAACTTTATTTGGGGTTAATCAGAGTCCCTTTCATTGATGGCAGGTGTGTACCCAAGAAGACTGAATGCTGTAATTAAATCAAAAGGTGCTTCAGCAAAGTATTAGTTAAAGGGTGAAACGCTTATGCAACCAGCTTATTGTATTTTTTTTATTTTTTCCCTTAACAGTTTTGTTTGTTTTTCAATTAAATTGTACAGGTTATAGGTCATATTAAAGGTGGGAAAATTTTAGAAATTATTTATTGTGGTCTCATTTTTTATATCACAAAAACCTGGCATTTTAACAGGGGTGTGTAAATATTTTATATCCACTGTATGTAGGGCAGTAGACAAGTACGGAAGGAAAGTTTATGCTTCTGCTTTCTGTGCTATTAACTATCAAACCATTATGATTAAGTACATATCATCTATCTTTGACAATATATCTAGACATATTCCTAATTTTCCTGATAGTGACTGCATCTCTCCCTTGCAATATATGATTTCTTCTGTTTTCCTGGTTGCATGTAAATCCAGCAAATATACATATGGCATTGCAGATGCTTCTTCCAGAACAGCTGCCAGTGGATTGTTCTTAGAAGATTTTCCTGTCTTAGACTATAGTCACTACCAGAGCATGTCAAAACTAAACTTTTAAATGCTTATTTGCTAAGGACTACTTGTTTGGACTCCTGTCTACTGAGATGTTCCAAAAATTGGTGGAGATGTTTAAAATTATACTGGGATTCAAGCAACTTTTTCTTCCCCTGTTGCAAAATTTCATAGAAATTACTCCCCACCAGACCCTTTCTATCCCTTCTGAAAAAAATTCACAACAGATTTTGGAATTTTGCAAATCATCCAAGAAGGGTACAAGCCACAATGGAATTCTCTTTCTTCTTAACTACAGTGCAATAAGTTCCTCTGAACAGCGTACAATGTGTGGTAAGTGCATCCATACCAAAAACAATTGGTCCCTCATATTTGCAAAGCACAGAATTTTTGACTTAGTGTTTTAATGATTCACAGCTGTGGCATGCTGTAATAGTTATGGTTTTATATGTAAGTTCTTGAATGTTTTGTAACTTATTAGAACATCATTTATCACATGATGTAAGAACATCATTATTTTAAGAGGATGTTTTTTGTCATTTTATTATGATGATGAAATCTTGTACTTTGTTTGAGGATGAATGCGCTTATTAACTAAAAAGTGTTATTTATCTGGTGGTGTAGATTCGTTTCTGTTTTTTGGAGAACATGGTGAGTTACTGTTTTGTGCTACTGTGTAAGAACTTTGCTTAACAGTAGATTTTTTGAATAGATCATTGTTGCAGTATATGCTTAAACTTACAAAAGGGTACCAGAACTTTTCAGAGATTTGGGATGCATGGCTAGGTTTCAAAAATGTTGTCCCTAATGCCCGTTAGCCTAGTACACACCTATGAACATATGCATCCCCCATTCATCCCCCTTTTTCCTCCCTCTTTAGCTTTAGGCCAAGGTGAAATCCCTCTTTGCCTGTCCTTCCTCTTCTGTTTTTATCTGAGTATATCTTTTTTTTTTATAGCAGGCAGTCTGATGTACAGTGCATAAAGGAGTACCTAAACTTTGGTATACCGGCCTAGATATGTAGTGTCCTTGGCAGAATATGTCCCATCTTTCAGCATTACTGCAGCAGAGATCTGTTTGAACAACTACAATATGGTTACACAACTCTATGTACTTTCTGTATACCTAATCCTTAGTTTGGCTGAAAAAAGAAGTCTGTTTGAAAATGTTTTAACTCTTTGATGTTATCTGTGTGGACTGAAGTAGTTCCTTTTTCAAACAAAAAAATGGTGAAAGCATTGATACATACATAAATGGGAACTTGTTCCAGAAGAATTTAATTTTAATACCATTTTTTGCTCTACTCTAATGAGAAGAATTTTTACAATTTTAACTGTTAAAATGTAGTTTTAAAGTTTCAGTATGGTAACCAGTGTTAAATGTTTATAATTGTTGAACAGTGAAAGACCCAAACAGAAAAAAGACAATATGCCATTGCATGTCCTGACTGCTGTGTTTTTGTATCTAATCCCAAGCTTCAAGGACTTCTACAAAACAAATATGGTTTTGCATGTGTTTTGCGATCAATTCAAATTCCCTGTACCTGTTAAGCTGTTGTCCACGCCTGTTAATTTACAACTTGAAGTTTTCTCACATTGTAAGCTATCCACAGAATTTATTAAAACTGCAAACTGTTCTGAGATTGGTTGGATTTGTGCATTTCACGCATTTGATATCTTTAATGAGCCCATACTGGCTTGTCAAGTCTGAAATATGGATTGTTTTAGGTAAAACGTTATTCCAGATGGTGTAAAATACTGGACACCCAAGTTAGAATCTAATCAGAGATCTCACTGGAATGGGTTGTAATAGCTGCAGAGGTTTTTGAAACCTAAGGTCTAGGTTCATCCTTTTGATCTTATGGCTACCTATGATAAACATTCTGAATGGCTGACAAAATTGCAGTTTAGAAATTATGTGGATTTGTGCATCATCAAAACAAGTTACTGGACTCCAAAGGGACATAGTCTCGTAGAGAGCACTGACTTGGACATTTTTGTTGAGTCCTGGTGCTGCTACAAAGAGAGCACTTCTTCAGAAAGCTCTGTGATTCTTTCAGTCAACTAGCAATCCTTCCAGAGCTGAGCAGATATGTCTCATTGGGGAAGGCCTTCCTTTTTTAATTTGTATTTTACGATGAAAATGTGTGTGTGTGTGTGGGGGGTCTGTCAAAAATGTTACTGGTGCTGAGAAACAGATTTGGACTGTCATTTTTAGTTTGAAGGGAACTGTCATGTTGGTGCCTGATTGACATTTTGAGTGTTTGGGGCAAGATATTGTGGTTATGGAGAGCTTTCAATTTTTTACTTAACTCAGAACCACTTTTTCTCCGCCATTCATCTTACCAACTCGTCAAAGCTGCCCTGCCACATTCCAGACCTCTTTGCCAGTTTACCGTTGGAGTAGCAGTTGATCTCCATGGTAGTGCTTTCCCTGCTGCACAAAACAAAAAAACTGTGTAAGGAATCTTTAAAGGTTATACCAGCTCCTAGTTAGCCCCAGCTGCTGATGGGTGACTGCTGTTGCTGCTTGTTGTTTCTCAGACCATTCAGCTTGTTCCCCAGTTGTCTTGGTCCGTAGCCTTTCAAGCCACCAAAAACCAGGCGATAGTCATATCCTCTGTGGCTGTAGGAATGCTCTTAGTAGGCAAGTGAGAGCCACAGTTGTCGAGGCCTGAGTAAGGGGCAGGTGAAGGTCTTTACTTGTCTGGGAATGGATTAGGGATGCCAGGTCCAGCGTACCTAAGAGACCTGCTTTGTTCTGTGAGAATGTGTGTAGTGAGGAAAACATCCAGTCTCCTGTTTCTGATTCCATAGACAGGCTATATTTACTGGGATTTGCCAAGGAACTGATTATTGCTTTTTCTTCACCTTCACAATCTTCTGGTATGAAAACGAAAAAAGTTCCTTCTCTTTCTAGCATGATTTTTTAATCAGAAGAGCGGTCAGTGCAGAGGCAGGAGTGTACTTCAGGACTTTCTTCTCAGTCTGTGCATTCTGATTTTGAGGACAGTATACCTTGAAAATTCTCTGCTACAGATATTTCTTTCACTTACATTTTATCTGATATGAAAGAGGTGCTTCAGTGAGATCAGAGTGAAATTTTATTGCACAAAAAATGTATTGGTTTGTTACGGCTGGATGTGTCTAAATCTGCACCTATCCCTCCTGTATTTGCATTAGAAAATGTTTTTGTCACTGCATCAAGCTTTCATGATGGCCAACCTTCTATCCCTAAAAAGACTGACAGTTTTATACAAGGTGCTCCAGACACACAACAAGTACCTGTTTACTAATCCTAAAGCATCTCCAACCATCATTTCTGTAACTAAATCTGTTGCTACTAATCCTGTTCCTTTTGACAAAAAAGGGGAAAAGCTTTAGCTTTCATGATATTAAACTACCAAACTCGTATGTTAATTTCTGATTGCTTGTTTTGAGAACATGCTGAAGTTAGTAGTTAACCTTCCCTCTTCTGAGGTAAAAAAAAAATCATTAAATGCTTCCATGACAGCTGTTTCTTTGATGACTAATCATATTTTAAAATGTGCATATAATGCTGCTGATTCCTCCTACAGAGCTGCTACATCTGGATCAGTTTGATGAGATTTGCTTAGCTTTGTTCCCAAAATCTTCCAGACGATGTTAAATCTGAGATTTTATATGCTGCCTTAGAGGTTCTGTTTGGCCCTTCTGCATCTGAGGAGCTTAAGACATGTAATGAAACATGAAAACTGAAAACAGTTTCAAAGAAAAACTCAGATTTTTCAACCCTGTTTTTTCAGACTAGGTCCGATGGAAGCCAGTGGTCCAGTGATGCAAAGTCTGATTCCCTCAGCCTCCATTACCTGACTGTGTGACTAAGCAAGTCACTTAACCAGACGCAGCTCCCAGGATGACTCTGAAAAAGGACCATTGGGGATCAGTGCTCTACCCTTGAAAACAAATACAAATAAAATGCACTCTACCTGACATCAGGATGTCTAGGTATAAGGGTCATCGGCCAGTGTAGGTTCTTTCTTGCTGTCAGAGCCTGAAGCATACAGTCTATATAGTATGGCAAAATCCATATAGACTGTTAAGGACATTTTGCAGGTACAGCATTCTGGGTCTTAAAAGAATGGAAAAACATGACTTACGACCAGTGGGTCCTACATATAATACAGTCAGGTTACAAACTTCTGTTTGCCTCACTTCCAAAGCTAACAGACATTCCATCCATCCATTCCAGATGGCCAACTAAATGCAACCTTGGCACAGATATATTTGTTGCTAGCTCAAATATCCATAGAACCAGTCCCTCTATAAGAAAGGGGCACAGGCTATTATTCAGACTGTTTCTAGTCCCATGGAAAAAAGGATCCTAGAGACCTATCCAGAACCTGTCAAGGCTAAACAGGTTCAATCTGGTTCCCAAATTCAAAATGCTGACCCTACAAAAGCTTGTTCCCATGTTATTGTATCAGGCATTCTTAGTCACCCTATACTCAAATGATGCATACCTCCATATCCCCATTGCAAGAGCTCACAGGAGGTATCTGTGCTTCAGAGCAGGTGGAAAGCACACTCAGTATTTTCCTCTGCTCTTTAACTTCTCTGCTGCACCCAAAATGTTCATAAAGTGTCGTGACTCCAGTAACCACTTTCTACAGGACAAAGGGTATTCAGATTTATCCCTATCTGAATGATTGCCTGATTCAGACCAAATCTTTAAAGCTCTTCAGCTGACCAAGACCATTTTCTCAAGGCTGGATTTTACTGTCAATGCCAAGAAGTTAAAGCTAACTCCCATAGGCAAACTGGTGCTTCTAAGAGCCATGCTAGACACAGAATAACAAATGGTCTTCCTGCCAGAGGAAGAAGTCACCTTACTAATCAGTACTTCCAATCCCTTTTGGACCAAACAGCTATGACAGGGAAGCCAGAGAGCTTTGGCATGCATGGCATCATGCAGTGATGCTTTTCCTGGCCAGACTGCACACAAGGAAGGTACAGTAATACCTGAAGAATGTGTGGGTGTCAACACAAACATTCCCTCAGCCATAAGATAAAGCTCCTCCCCTATCTAAAAAAGAAATTTCCATTGTGTTTCCAAGCTTGCATAATGAATAAAGGGGTGCCTTTTCAAATCCAGACAGAAAAATTAGACTTTAACCCCAGATGCCTCAGACTTGCCCTGGGGCACACTTACAAGTGGTCTCCTGGACCAGGAACAATAGGACCAAACCCTTCTAAGAAGCCTTATTTAAACCATAAATACATGTTGGCAGGCCGCAGAGGCATGATGGCATTCAAAAAACTTTGGAAACCAGGAGTTCTCTTAGGAAAGACAAACACCACCACAGTGATGCAGTACATAAACAAGGAGGTACAAGATTTTAGCTGTGATGCTTATCCATGCAGCTCTGGAAGGCACATCAGTCCAGGAGTCTGCATCTGATTGCCTAGTATTTGCCAAGAGAGATTTATGATCTAACAGACCACCTCAGTAGATCAGAGGCAGACACACATGAGTGGATTTTTTAAAAGCTGACACAGAAATGGGGTGTGTCAGAAGTGGTCTTTTTTTTCCAAAAGAAAAAGCAGGCAATTAGAAAAATGTATAAGGGCCAAAGATAACAAGTTCTGGAGGACAGACGTCTTCTCTTTTTAATGGACAGGTCTAAATGCCTTCCCTCCAATACCTCTCAACTCCTGTTATTACTGAAGTTCAGGCAGGGAGGAAGGGTCAAGGGTGATCCTAATAGCATCTTTTTGGACAATGCAGCATTGGTTTCTCCTGTCCCACAGCCTGAGTAACCAGGAACCTTGGCTCCAGACTCTGGAGAGAAACTTGTTAACCCAGAAAAGGGGAACCATCATGCACCCTAACTTGAGTACCTTGAATTTGACGGGATGATTTGATCATTTCCCCTGAAGGGCTGTCCCTTGATAGGGATATCTTAGCCTTTCTAAAAGAGGCCAGAAAACCAAGTATTAGATAGCTATAAAAATGGAAAAGATTTACAGTCTGATGCTACTCCATAGATCATCTACCATTTTTAGCATAACTTCCTCTGGCTCTACTTAGCTGTGATATATTTACCTCTAACCTTTCTCATTCATCAGTCAAAATCCATGCCTTGGCCATCTCTGCCTACTTCAGGCAACATTATTTTCTAACCCTCATATGAAACAATTTTTGAAGGGCATCATCCATCTCTGACCACCTAAGAGAGTATTTCCACACCCCGGCATCTCAACTCTGTTTCAGGGAAGCTTACTGTGCCACCCTCTAAACCTGCAGCCACTTCTGATATGTTTTTCCTGGAAGACTGTCTTCCTGGTGGCTATAACCTCAGCTAGGAGGGTCTCAGATCCAAATGTCCACCTACCTTTCTTGATTTTCCAACCTGACAAAGTCACTCTCAGGACAAACCCCTCCTTCATGCCAAAGGCAATCACTGAAATCTCTTTGAACCAGTCTATACATCTCACTGCATTCTTCTGTAATCCTCAGAACAAGGGAGGGTATATTTTTCACTCTTTGGATGTTAACAGGTAGCTTAGCTATTACCTGGGCAAGACCAAAAACATCAGGAACTGAAACCAACTTTTTGTAGTGTATGATAAAAACAAAGGGGGAGACCAGTTTATAAACAAACTATTTCCAAGTGGACTTCTAACTGTACTGATTTCGGCTACAGACACCAGGGTAAATGGATACCTGTTCAAATCGGAACACATGCCAGTACAGCCACAGCAGTTACTACAGTATTTCTTAGGGTGGTGTACACCAAAGAAATCATGGAAGCTGTTACCTGGTCATATCTTCACACCTTTACCAAGCATTACAGTCTGTCCATATTTTTCCAGGACCAGGGCAGGATTTTCCTTTGCTTTCTTGCAGAGCTGTCTGGCTTCAGCATGACCTATTTATTACCTGTCATTTTTTTGCTTTGCAAATCCTCCCATGTTGTTGTTACTTACCATAAATGTAGATGTTAAAATGCTTTCATTGTTACAGTATCCTTTCCAACCCACCTTTACCTCTGTTTCACCCAAGTGTTGCAGTGGATTTCCCATTTTCCCTAATCCTCAGGATCACCTTCCTCACTAGTTTAAGGTTTAGCCCCCCCCCTCTCATATATTAGCCCACTGGGGGCAGATTGGGCACTTTGTGCTCCTGGCCTGTGGCTCTCATTGTGGAGATGCAGTTCTGGAGGAATAAGTAAGACCTGATAGCATGGTGCTGAACAGTAACGTTTATACCCTGATGTCCTAACATCAGGGAGATGGTGTCTGCTTGGCCTGGAGGAAGGGGAAAAAGTCTTTGATATTCAGGCTGGCTAAGACTTTCACAGCAAGGAAATCCCATGTTTTTACGGTAACAGTGAAGACTCTTGAACATCTACATTTATTTTAAGTAGACACAACTCTACTTTTTCTTTCCTTCTCAGATCCCTTTTCCAATGAACAGTTTAAACAGCAAGGAGCTAGAAGTAAGGGTGTAAAAACAGTTAAAAGGAGGAAAGAGCCTCCAAAAATCAAGGAACATCCTCTCTGTTAACATGACCATCTCCCTTTTCAAGTTCACCTTCTCTCCCAGCCTGCCAGGCTTTCTATGTCCCTGAGACTTCATATTCCTTTTTAGCATCAAATAGTCTCAGATAGTTCTGAATCTAATCCAAAGGGGTACTTATGGGAATGGGAATCAATCTTCCTTTTTAAGGGATTCCCCCTTGCCCAGGGAACCATGATTCTCTCTCTGTTTTCCCCTATTCTGCAAAACATGCTGTCTCAAGGTATTATAAATCCTGTGCCTGTAAATCTCCTGGGCAAATGTTATTAAAGGATTTTTTTTCCCAAAGCAGAAGGATCCTGGGGACCAGTGCTATATTTTTCTATTCTAAAACTTTTTTTTCAAGATTCCAAAGTTCAAGATGTTATCACTTCAATATCTTATAGCTCTGATTTCTCATCTGGCTTTCATGGTAAAGATGGATTTAAAAGATGCCTATCATCTTGTTCCTACTAACAAGCATTTCAGATGTTTCTTAAGACTTGCTGTGTCTGGCTTGTATTATCATTTCTGTTTTATTGACTGTGCTCTGCACCAAGAGTATTTACAGAATGCCTAGCTCCAGTCATTGCTTATTGCAGACTCCAGGGCATTCACATTTTCCGTATTTGGACAATTGTCTCATCTCTGCAGTTTCTTTTTCCATCTGTCAAGAGTCTCTAGAAGCTGTTCAGGAGCTTTTACTCATTCTGAGTTTGCAAATCAATTTGCGGAAGTCTTCTCTCATCATGCCTCACAAAATGATTTTTTCTGGGGTGTTTGCTGGACAGTCTTGGGAAGAACCTTTTTTTCCACCATACAAAGTAGATGCTTTTCAGTAGTTATTCCTGAGTTTCTCCAGTCTAAGGTACATGGCAGTGATGATAATCATGCTGCCCTTTACCAAACTACACATGAAGAAAATAAAGCGGTACCTCATATTAGTCTGGATTGAGCAACTACACTGCTTGATTTTGTCAGATTCCAGTCTTGGGAGACTGGATGGTGGGTAGACAAGATAGCAAAAGTCCAAAAATGAAATCCAGCACAAAGGAAAGATGAAAATTTATTGTGGCAAGCTCCATAAATAAAATATCCACAACAAACTGGTTTCGGCTGAAAGTTCAAGCCTTCTTCAGTGCAACAAAATATATTCATTAGAGCAAACCCTGATTCCTGCTTATATATGTGTGCATAGATTAGCCAAAAAGGCTTAATACCTTAATTGAAGTGATTAATCAGTAATCAAACAATCCAAAGCAAAAATTAGCTTAACTCATTCAGGCCAAGTCTTCACTGGAATTTACTAGTTGTAATACATCTAAACTTTACCAAATAAGATGTTTTGGCAATTGCAGCAACGATTGGATCATCTATTTAGCCACTTGTATCTGTTCTTCATTTTATGTTGGACAAACGTCCAGACCTTTTAGACACTGTATCAGTGAACATCTAAGTGAAATTAGAAATAAAAGAATCTCAAACGCTCTTTACAAACACACCTTAATACATAAAACTGCTAAATTTACTTTTACTATCATTGATAAAATACAAATGAATAGGACATCCAAAGCTGGTTGGCATAATATATTAAATAATAAGGAATCTTCCTGGATAATCAGGCTAGGTGCTCTATTTAGACAAGGCCTAAATGAGTTAAGCTAATTTTTGCTTTGGATTGTTTGATTACTGATTAATCACTTCAATTAAGGTATTAAGCCTTTTTAGCTAATCTATGCACACATATATAAGCAGGAATCAGGGTTTGCTCTAATGAATATATTTTGTTGCACTGAAGAAGGCTTGAACTTTCAGCCAAAACCGGTTTGTTCTGGATATTTTATTTATGGAGCTTGCCACAATAAATTTTCAAGATTTTCATCTTTCCTTTGTGCTGGATTTCATTTTTGGACTTTTGGTAATTATGGTTTAATCCATGCACTCAGTCTACCTTGCGTATTTTTGGTTCAGTCTGTAGACAAGATAGCTCACAATCCAGGTCTTCCATTCCCCTTCTGACCCCCTCCAGTTAGTCACCACAGATGCTTCAGACCTGGCATGGGCGTTTTCAAAAGTGATAAAAGGGCAAGCTCTGTGAAACCTAGAGGACAGGCAGAAATGCACAAATGTCAGGGAGATGTTGGCTGTTCATGCTTTGAAGGCCTTGAAACTTCTCGGGTCCTGAGAACCTATGCACATGTACTCAGAAAACACCACAGTGATGTGATACATAAGCAAATGGGGTGGGAGCAGGTAATAGATCCTACCCTCTTTCCAGACTAGCTGTGATAGTTTGGGAGGTCGCAGTTCAACTCAGTCTTGATTTCAGGCTTCATACTTTCCATCAGAGTAAAATCTGATTGCGGATTAGCTCAGAAAGACCAGGATAAGATCTCCTTGTGTGAAAACTTCATCCTGGGGACATCTATCAATTGATTCAACTGTGGAGTATACCTCAAGTAGAACTGTTTGCATACTTTTAGAACAGACAACTTTAAGAATTTCTGCTCATTACAGTCAGGCCTGGAAGACACATATTTTTTCCCATTCACATGAATGGGGATGTTCCTGTATGTTTTCCACCCTTTTCTTTGATTACCTGGGTTCTTCTAAGACTGGGAGGTTGTGATTCCATTCTGATCAAGGCAACAGTGGTTCTCCCTTCTTTTCAGTCTGGCCAAGGGCAGTTACCATAAGCTTCCACACAAGCCGGATTTACTCACATAAGGTGAGAGGAGTTTGATACACATCACTCTTCAGCTGTTTGCATGGATAATAGAATTTTGATATGCAGTAAGTACTAAAGGAGGCAAGTAAGCCTGCTACTAGAAAATCATATATGTGCAACAGGAAAATAATTTGCATTTGTGCCACTCAAAGAACCAAGACTCTGTTTAGAACTGGTTGCCTCTGGTTCTCAGTTATTCGTGTGAGTTTTAATCCAGTGGTCAGCCATTCATGCTTATCTGACCATAGATTCCCCCCATTTCTAACAGTGCTCACATTAAACAGTTTTTGGGATGGTGTCTTGCATGTGTTCATCCACCTAAGAAATGCTTATCCTTGACAAGCTGATTTGAGGTTATTAACATGGAAGACTATTTTCTAAGTGTACATCCTGTTTAGCATTTTACGTTGGTAAGACTGAAAGAAGACTACGTGAAAGGATGTATGAACATCTGTATGCCATCAAAAAGGGGAAACTCGAGAATGCACTTGCTAAACATACGGCAGGTCATCCAAATCACAGTTTCAGGTTTATGGCGATTGACCATGTAAACATCGACCCGAGAGGGGGTCCCAGAAATCTGAAACTGGAAGAATTGGAACTGAAATGGCAGGTAAAACTAAATGCATACAGCTTCCCAGGACTGAATGAGACTTGTTCAATTGGAAGCCTATTAAAATTAATTAGTTTCAAAAGATGAAGATATTGTCACTTGACACACACCCCCTTTATGGAATCTACATCTATGTGTATATATACATTTTCTGTTTATTATGCATACATGTATTATGTGTTTTTCAGGTCTTTCATGGGTTTAATGTCTGTTATGTTTTCCGCCTGTTATGATTATTTTCGTGAACTAGCTAGTTCCATCAAACGTGATTATGAATTCATTAAAACTAATTGATCACGATTTTCACGACATTAGGTATGTCTAACTTATCATAAATAATTTAAATCATTAATACAATACATAAAAATAAACAATTATTATTAAAAATTATAAAAATTATTAAAAATTATTATAATATAACATTAGTCAAAAAATATCACTTGAAATTCATCAAGTATATGTGGTATGTGTGACATTTACACACCTTCATGTATTTAACACACTTTTCATACACTCTTTGTAGCACTTTTTGTAGTACCATCACATACAAACAACCGTGTGTTTTTACCCTTTTGTTATGTTTTTTAAATCTGCTGTGCGAATATTATTTTAATTAACATTAAGCATTAATTTAAGTAATATTAACTCTTAGTAGCAGTTTTCAGTATCATCAAATATTGTAGTATACTTACTTATTGTTCTACAATTACACATAAATATATAAAAACATAAAAATAATACGACATTAATTTTTCTTTCTAAACTAGTTTATAAACTGATTTTTTACCATGTTTTCTAACGTGTTTTTAAAACTTACAACAACTTTTGGGGTATTTGAGGTTTTCACCTTATACACAACGACATGGGTAGCTTTAGAACCTTGATTTAACAGTAAAATAAAACAAAATAAAACTAAGGTTCTAAAGCTGTATAAAAGTCAACATTACTGTGGTATAGTAGTGTATTAAAGGTTGCAACAAGCAACACATTCCACAGGATTCACTTTCACATCAACAGATTGTTTTATGTATTTGTGTTGTAGGCACACCTACAAGGTTGTTCAGTTTGCTACCATTAATCGGTTACTGTCTTTTTAAACAGTTCCTTTTTAAATTCATCCATTCTCTTTTTAAAATTCAATTTACTTCATGTTAATTAGACTAATTGAATTACTGCTTGAATACCTTAATGAGGGTTACGCCTTTATAAGGATCAAACTGTCAGTGGTCTTTGTTTTATGTTCTGAAGAAGTCAGCTTATTAAACTGACGAAAAGCGCTTAAATAAACCTTTTTTTGACTGCCTGGAGTCGTTCACGGCTTGTTCTTGTGGTTCTGAGTTTGGCTTCGTATTTTTTAAATGCTTATCCTTGACAAGCTGATTTGAGGTTATTAACATGGAAGACTATTTTTCTTATTGCTGTGATATTTGCTAGCCAAGTATCTGAGTTAAAAGCACTTGTGGTGAGGCAACCCAATGATCTCATTTCTCCACAAGGACAGGGTTCCTTTGAGAACAAACAGTGCCTTTAAGCCAAACATAATCTCAGAGTTTACTTTAAGCATGGAGTTTCTTTGAGAATGTATCCTATCTTTATGCCTAAAGTCATCTTGGAGATTATTTTGCCAGATTACTTATCATCCAATCTTTTTTCCTGAACCATAGAACAAGGGAGAAAGGCTTTTCACTGTCTGGATGTAAAAACTCTACTTTTCAGGAAAGCTAACCAGCTCTGTCTTCTGAGAAGGTAAGAGTAAAGGACAACCAGTGGCAGCTGACTATTTTCCTGAAAATGGCCTCATGTTTTGTTATACTCACCATAATAAGCCACTTCCAGGCAAGGTTGCAGCTCATTCAACAATGGCATTGGATTATTTGGTGTCTTTCTGGAAAGGGGTGGGCTCTAGAAATAGTCTAGATGCAGCAACGTGGTCCTCTTTACATGCTTTTACAAAGTATTACAAATTGGATTCCTTTTCCAACTCCAGAATAAACTGTGCTAAGACCATTCTTTAGGGGCTCCTAAAATCATAGTTACTGGCTTAATTCCTTTTTACTACTCCCAACTGTTATGGTAATCTACCAAAATATCTTGCGCTACTGCAATGGTGATCCATGCATTGCACATTGTACAGTTGTATAATTAAAGTTACCAATAACAGCAGATGTTCTAATGCATCCCTGTTGTAGCAGTCCCTTCCTCCAGACCACTTTTTCCTGCTGCTGTTCCTTTACTGTTGCCAGAATGTCATGGTTTTCACCGTCTTTTGTGTTGTAGTTCAATTTGTTCCCAAGCACATGTATTCCTTCCTAAGCAAAGAAAATGCTCTGAAGTGGTTTGGCTCTCCAATTGCCTTTTATATGGTGCAGCTGAAGGGTGCCTAGAACACTGAGAAGCTGGCTGGTGTAGCGTAAGACTCAAATAGCTTAAGCTACTGCAACGGTGCTCCATTAGAGCATCCATTGTTATGGTATGTTAACTGAGACAACTGTGCTTTCTGTCCAACTATAGAGCAATTACTCTTGTCAAAATTAAGCCCTCTATTTCTGAATGAAGAGGAATAATAGTCCAAAAAGAAAAGAAATAAATGTGCAATGAGTCAAGAATTCTGAGAAGCAGAATCATTGGATTTTAATATGAAACTAGTCAGTTAGGAACAAATGCGGTTTGTGTTTGTGTAACAATGAAGGCATCTCACAGAATGGGTAGCTTCAGTGAGAACAAATATTAATGTTCCAAAAAAAACAAGCAGTGGCAGCCAATCAAAATTGATTTATAAAGGCACACCAGAAAGCTTTAGAACACATTTAGTGTCCAGTAACATGCAAGACAGTAGTACAGGGGAATCAGTGAGAGAAATGTAGCAGGTCTGTAATTGTTATTTTGAAGTTGTGAAAGCCTTTCTGGAACCAGTTATCCCTGCTAGGGTTAGGTCCTTGTTATTTGGGGTTACAGTAAATTTACAATATACAAAGCAACAGAGAATCACATTGTAGATTAAAAACTTACGTTTATAGATGTAACATACTCTGGTAGTAAGCACTTAACTGAAAATGGCAAACAGCAGTCTTGACCTACTCATGCAGCTCACTGAATCTATTTCACTAGTGAGCTCCTCCTCCTGGTTGATTCATAAGACAATATTTACATTGTTGCAGAAAGTCACCTTTATGAGCCTTTCCAACTGAGTGGCTATATGGCATTAGAAAGGAGTCTTAACCTGATTATTTGTAGTCAGTTTATATACTTTGATTTTGGAATATCAGTAAAATCCTAGCTTCCAACATTCCGATATCATACTCTGAGTTGAAAAGGACTTGTGTTGTTTATTGAAATTATTGGATTAGCTGTTTCTCACACCTATAAATAGTGTGTTGTGGAAACAGTTGAACTATCATATACAGACTTAAAAGTACATTCTTACATTGCACTACTGAAAATAAAAATTAGAATCCTAGTTGGAATTTTTTTTGTCATATTTGTCTAGCAGGGAACATGATGCTTAACATAGAGATCACTGCTGTAGTAGGCAAAACTAATTTGGTGCTACTGTTTGCCACTGGCTAGTTTTCTAAACTTTTTGGAACCTTCCACAACCTCTAATTGTAAGGCTTTCCATAAAAGGCAGAGTCTTTTTGCCGTTAAAGAATGCTCTTTGGTTGGACCTTACTGAACTGTCTGTCAACCAGCGATCCTTCAAAGTTGGGCAAAGGGAAGCTCATCCCCTGAAAATAATTTTATGAGAAAATTTGTGTTTTCTAGGAGATTTATTTTATTTAGCTAGGAAACTGAATGTTCTGGGGACTACCATTTCATTTCAAATGGAGCTGATGTTTATATGCTTTTGTGAACTTCTTTTGTGGAAAATTGTAATGTTTGACTAGAAGTTTAGTCTGAACTTGAGTATTTATATTTTTGGAGCAGCATACTGTGCATGAGGGGGGCTGTCAGTTTATTTACATCAGAACTACTTGTTTAATTTACACTTTAATGACTCATTCAGGCTCCTGTGTCCACTTTTGAGGTCTCTCTTCAGTTCACCAATTGAGCAGCGTCCAGATTCTGCAGTTTTACCTTCCTCTGTCCAGAAGAAGAAAGTTGCCAGTGAAACTCAGGGTGTCAGGCTGGCTCCTATTTTGTCTGGCCATTGATGGGTAGCTTTGCTGTAGCCACTTGATGGGTAGCTTTGCTGTGGCCACTTGTTATGCTTCAGACCACTCATATTTTTTCCATGGTCCTCTTGGTTTTTAGCACAAGCGTCCACCAAATACCAGGGGATAGCTCCATCCTGTATGGTTGTACTATACTTGCCAAGGCAGAGCTTAGGTGAAGGAGCAAGAGAAGGTTCTTCTCTTAAGTGAGATAGGACAATCTCTTTGAGGACTAGTATGCCTGATGAGAGTCCGTCTTTTTCCAGGTAAACCCTCAAAAGTTGATCATGGTGAGAAAGCTTCAGTTTCACATTACTATTTTCATAGACAAGGAAGACTTGCTAAGATTTGCTAAGGAATTCGTAAGTGCATTTTCCTTGCCTTCTGTTTCTTCTGTCAAGAAAAGAAGAGGCCTACTCAGGGGAGGGGTGCACCTTAGGAATTTCTTCACAATCAGGGCAGTTCTGTGGAAAGTTTTATTTCAGATCTCCTTCCTGAAGCTTTATCCTTTTTCTGAAACTTATGTAAAATTAAAGAGTGTTTTTTTTCAGTGTAGGATCAGAATGAAATTCCTATAGCTCAGAATGTGTTATGAATTGTTGCAGTTAGGAATGCCAGTTTTTACAGCTGTTCCTTCTGTGTCACGAACTTTACAGAATGCTGTTCACACTGCTTTTAGTTTACCTTGTAGTCACCCTCCTGCTCCTAGGTAGTCTGATTGTTTCTATAAGGTACCACAGGCTCTTAAACATTTATTTTGTAATCCTAGATTAGACCCTGTAGTGATTTCTCTTTCAAAATCTGAAAAACAGGTCACTGCTGCAATCCCATTCCCCCTGACAAGGATGAGAATGCTTTGGTCACGTTAGAGAACAGAATGTACTCCTCTGGTACTTTGTTATTCAGAACTGTCAAGCTCAAATGCTGAAGTTTTTTTTTTCTTGTATCCTTTGAGAACATGCAGAAATCCTTGCATAACCTTACTTCTTCTGAAGGAAAACAAATTCTTTGAATTCTTGTGCTTCACCTGTTTTTCAAGTAACTAAGCATATTTTAAGTGGTGCTTTTGATGACATTGATTTCTCCTGTAGAGTTACTTGGTCTGGAAGAGTATTAAGACTGATTTGGCTTTGTTCTCAAAATCTTCCTGAACATGTCAAAAGTAAAATTTAAAATTTTCCCTTAGAGGAGGAAGTTCTGTTTAGCCCATCGGCAGCTAAGGTGCTTAAGAAGTGTGATGATTCAAGGAGTTACTAATTTTTCCAACGCTCCTTTTTCAAGACAAACAAGAATTTCCCCTCCTTCTCCTTAGCCTCCTTTTTTAATAAGTAGTTTAAGTACTGAGATGTCAATAATCAGGACTTTAAAAAGCAGTGGCAAGGCGAATCCAGAATGAAAGGAAGAGTCTCTAAAAATCAGACAGTCTTCTGAATCAGTATGTTCCAGGGGATTTCTCATTTCCCTGTGAACCAAGTGTTTTTGTTTCCTCCCATGTTGCTTCTGATGCTTGCTTAGCAGGTAATAAGCCAGTGCTTTGCTGTTAAATGGGGAAAGGCTTTTATTCAGGGATTTTTTTTGGTACCAAAGAAGGAATGATTCTGGAGGCCTTTGTTCGACCTTTCCTTTCTAAATCTTTTTGTCAAGATTTCAAAGTTCAAAATGATTTCCCTTCATTCCATTTTCTTCAAATCCCATCTCTAAATTTCTTGGTACTGCTAGACTTAATGAATACTTATCCTCATATTCCCATTGCCATACAGTTCAGACATTGTTTTATTATTTTCTGTCTGGCTTATGTTATCAGGTGTCCTGCCATATCACTGTTGCAGTATTCATCACGTCTGGGATCTCCTGCCAAGGACAGCCCAACATCCATCCAGTATACCAAAGCCTTTAATACCCAGGAGCATCGTATGTCAGATGTATGCTCCCCACACAAGTGTAGGGCATAAAGGTAGTGCATGTACGCTCTCAGTCAAGAACTTCTTTTCTGAGAGTCTGAACTCCATTGTCATACATCAGTCTGAATGCCCTTCTCTATGCTGGTTATACCACTCCTCTGTCTTCAAAATAAGTACCTCATTGGGGTTCCTTTTTCTTAAATTTTTCAGTGGTTTACATGTCATCCAACAAAGGGAAATGTCAGTGTGGGAGGCAAATTCCCCACAAGGACCACCACAGTAGATGCCTGTTTTGCTTAGGTGAATCTCATGACACACTGAGTATTCTGTCAGGCTTTTGTACCCAAGACATTATGTAGCTGTCTTTCTTCCCTTTCCCTTTAACTTGAAAACCAGTGTCTCAAGCTGTTGGCCCATGGTACCATGGCTGAATCTGCTTGATGTTCTTCATGTTTCACTGTTGCAGTCATCACATTTGGGTTATCTGCTTGCAGTAGCCCTCAGTCAGCCTGATTATCAAAGTCTTGTGACCTGTGTCAGTTGCTGTCTCATCTTCCATGACGTCAGGTAGTCAGGGGTATAAAGCATGCAGCCGACACAATTATATCAGTTTTTCTTGCCGTGCGGTGCCCGAAGCAGAAGCAGTTCACAAGTGCCCGTCAGCCAACTCCTGAAATTTTCATTTTCGAGTTTCAGAACCGAAGTTTTCAACTAAGCTAAGTACCCCGTTGGGGAAACTTTTTCTTGCTCTAAACTGATGTCAGTAATTTCTTGTGGAAAGCAAATACCTCATAAAGATTTTCATTCATACTGCATTCCTTGCTTAGGCCCTGACCACAACGTACCTCGCTGTCAGTTTTGTGCCTTATTTAAACAATGAACTATTCGTCATTGATTTATTTATGCTTCTAAATATTTTGGTACTCTGTTCAATTATCCAGATATGGCTTTGGTAAGCCACCCGACTACCAACATTCTGAGAAAATGCAAAGATAAAGACAGAGACAGACCACATAGGTCCAAAGCTGCCAACGACGCTTCTCTTAAGCTAGTCGCCAGTTCGTCAGTACTCAGTGAGGCTCTTTCGCAACCCCTGATACCCGCTACTTCAGATTCGCAGGTCTCTACTGAGACCCATTCAGAGTCCAGTATGCCGCGAGATGCTTCAACCGTGGAACCTGCAGAAGTGTCTACCTTGGATGGGTCAGGAGCCGCTGTGCAGGCACTGGCTTCTGAGGGTGTATTCAGGCTTGCTGACTTGCATATTAAACTGATGCCATCTTCTTCTTCAAGGCCTAAAACTCGATCAGTGCCTAGACCGCATGGTCAGGCCTCCATGCATAAAAAGCAAATAATAAGAATGGCTGAAGACCTTATTACTCTAATCAGGGGAAGCCACCCTCTCCCCTCTAAGAGACCTAGGACTGAGTTTGCTTATGATTCTTCTGATCAGGACTCTAAAATTTCTGTTTCCTCTGATGACCAGGATTTACCCTTGTCTACCTATGAGGATTCTGATGCAGAGGACTCTATTCCCTCTGCTTCCCCTCCAGAGGATTTCTCTTTTGTTGAAACCTTGCATACTCTTAGGGAGCATTTTCACTGGGAAAGCCAGGATTACTCTGACTCTAAAAAGAGGCTTAGGGATTTCTTACTCCTGCCCCAACACAGGCCTTTAGCTATCCCCCTTGTACTGGACATTGTTGATGATGCCTTTTCGGACTCTAGCTTGGCTCATGACTCTTTACCTACTGCAGAAAACCTGATAGATATTACAGGGTTCCTGACTCTCACAAGTTCCTCTTTAAAAATCCTACTGCGGATCCTGAGACCATTTCACAGGGACCCAAGGGCATTAAGGCTGCTACTGCCAAAAATCCTACCCCCTCTGATAGAAGGTCCAGGGCGCTGGATAGATGGGGTAAGAAGGTATACACTTCTGCAACCTTGGCCATTAGGGCCTTAAACTGCCAGTTTCATATGTTAAAGTACCAGCAGCATATTATTGGATTGCTTAAACAGAAAATGATGTTGATTCCTGACTGTGCTGAAAATAAAGATTTACGGGATTTAATGCATTCTGCTGAACAAGTTGGAAAACATACTTTGCAATGTGGTTTTGAGTCACTAGAGGAATCTTGCAGGGCTGCTGTCACTGGGTCTGTACTTAGAAGGCATGCTTGGCTTAAGGAGCAGTCTTTGCCAGATCATGTTAAAGTTAAATTGCTGGATGCTCCCTTAAACCAAGACCGCCTGTTTGGCAACAAAGCAGAAGAAGTACTTAAAAAGATGTAGGAAAAAGCTAAATCTATGCAAAATGTTAAAGATTTCCTGCAAGTACAGCCTCCCAGATTTAGTAGGCATTGGCCCTCTATAAATTGGTCCTTTCCTGCCTCTTCCTGGCCTTCTCAGTCCAAACCCAGAAGCAGAAAAACACCCAGGCTTCAGTCCCAAGGTACTCACAGGACTAAGCAGTGGGGGGCTCCCACTTCCAAAGCAGGGAGTGGTAAGACTCCCCCCTATGGTAAACGGTCTCAATGACCTAACTTTAAATCTTCCAAGCCCTGCACAACTGACTGTTCCTTTAGGGGGAAAGATTCCCTGGCAGGCAAAAAATTGGGAACTCATTACCCAGGACAAATGGGTTTAAAATATAGTTTCCCAGGATACAGATTCCACTTTCACTCCTTACCAACCCCAAACGGTTGGCCAGATCTACCCCCAAATCAGTGGGCAGAGGCTCAAAAGCAAATTCTCGCTCTCTTAAGCATCAGAGCTATTCAACCTGTTCCAGAAGAGGAAAGGGGACAAGGTTTCTACTCAAGACTTTTCCTGGTGCCCAGTAAAGACAACTCCTGGCATCCTATCCTGGACAATCTCTATCCTAAACGCATTTTTGGTGATCCCAAAATTCAAGATGCTAACTCTTCACCAGCTGCTTCCTATGCTAGGCAAAGATGCCTGGTTGGCAACACTGGATTTAAAGGAAGCCTGCCTGCACAATAAGGGAATCTTGCAGAAGATACCTATGCTTCAAAGCAGGCTACATGCACTATCAGTTCTCTGCACTGCCCGTTGGCTTATCTACTGCGCCTATGGTATTCACAAAGTGCCTAGCTCCAGTCATTGAATTTTGCAGGCAAAGAAATATCCAAATATATCCATACCTGGACGATTGTCTAATTCAGGCAGAAAGCCAGGACATACTATTGAATCATCTGGCATTTGTACAGAAATTGCTAATTTCTCTGGGGTACACCATAAACAAAAATAAATCACATCTTGTACCCTGCCAACAAATTGTATTCCTGAGAGCAAGCTTGAACAAAACTTCCCAGATGGCTTTCCTCATGCCAGAGAAACAAGTGCATTTGACAGCCTACTTCAAACTACTGGCCACAAAGACCCAGCTATCTGCAAGGAAAATACTGCAAGCCCTGGGGTTCATGGCCTCCTGCATTCTCCTAATTCCATATGCAAGACTGCATATGAGGAAACTACAATGGTATCTAAAAAGCCTATGGTGTCAACATTCTCAGGATCTAGAAGCAATGATTCCCATCATACCTTGTCTACAGATAGAGTTCCTTTGGTGGGCAGAGGCCTGCCACCAAAACAAGGGACTGCCATTCACTCTACCCACTGCCACCCAAACCCTAACAACAGATGCATCATACAATGCATGGGGGGCTCACTTGGCAGGGAAGTGCATTCAGGGCAAATGGAACCCAAGTCAAATGCACCTGCGTATCAATCAAAAAGAAATGTTAGCTGTACAGAATGCTCTGACAGCCTAAGGGACACATTCTTCCAGGGCAATTAATGGTAAAGATGGACAACACCACTGTTATGTGGTACATAAACAAGCAGGGGGAACCCACTCATACCCTCTCTGCAGACTAGCCATGGCTCTGTGGAACACAGCCTTGAGCTACCAAGTGCACCTACAGGCTCAATACCTGCTAGGAAAGCTAAATACACTGGCAGACGAACTAAGCAGAAATCTCATGGACCCACATGAGTGGAAATTGGAACCAAAGATATTCAACATGTTGATAAACAAATGGGGGAGCCCAGATATAGACCTGTTTTCCTCCCCCCAGAACTACCAATTGGAAAAATTCTGCACAAGGACTCCCCACAAACAAACTTGGAAAGTGGATGCCCTGTCCTTCACCTGGAAAAACCTGCGAGTTTTTGCCTTTCCCCCTCTGCCTTTCCTCTCCAAGGTACTACTAAAGATCAAACAGGACAAACCAAGGATGATACTAATTGCACCGGACTGGCCACGCCAACACTGGTACCCCATTTTGCGCAGTGTGCCACTGCTGGCACCATGGCACCTGCCTCAGACCCCTGCCCTGCTGTCCCAGCAGGAGGGCCAGATTCTGCACCCACAGCTTCAAACCCTGAACCTGGTAGGCTGGCTAATTACCTGATCTCTCTGTTACCATCCCTCAGTAAACAAGTGTTAGATATCATTCTGCAGGCAAGGAGGCCTAGTACTAGAAAATCCTATGCTGAAAAATGGAAAAGATTCTGTTCCTGGAACCAAACTTAGGGGATGGGCACAGCAGCACCCAATTTACCTCAGATTCTTCAATACTTAAGTGAGATGCTTCACAAGGGCCTTTCTTTTTCCTCCATCAAAATTCATGCCTCAGCCATTTCAGCTCATTACAACACAGAACCACCCCTCTTTTCTCATCCACTGCTGAAGCAGTTCCTCAGAGGGGCCAGAAGCTTAAGACCACCCAGGAGAGCCCCTACTCCAGCCTAGGACCTTAACTTTGTATTGGAAAAACTCACTCTACCTCCTTTTGAGCCAGCTGCAAATGCAGAGTTGAAATTCCTTTCTTGGAAAACAGCCTTCCTTTTAGCCATCACTTCAGCAAGATGGGTATCTGAATTGTAGGCCCTCATGGCAGTGGAGCCTTTCATCATTTTTCATGCAGGCAGGGTGTCCCTCAGGACCACCCTCTCCTTCATGCCCAAGGTGGTATCCAGTGTGGCCTTTACAGTCCATTCATTTGCCAACCTTCTTTTCTAATCCACAGAACAAAGGGGAACGAATACTGCACTCCTTGAATGTGCACAGACAACTTAGATTTTATTTGGACAGGACTAAACCTCTCAGGAGATCTGATCAACTGCTGGTTGCATTTGCTGCAGTGGCAGAGGGGAAGGCCATTTCAAAGCAAACCATTTTTAAATGGATAGGCCATTGCATTAATTTCTGCTATAAGCACCATGGAAAACCTACCCCACGGGGAATTAGACAACATTCAACCAGGGCTGCATCTACCTGTACAGCCTTTCTCAGAGGTGTCCCTACCAGGGTCATCCTAGAAGCTGCTACCTGGAGTTCTGTACATGCCTTCACCAAGCATTACCATTTACCAATTTTCTCTAAATCCAGAGCTGGCTTTGCTGCTGCAGTCTTGCAGGGCCTTATAGCTCTTCCTAATGCTATCTAATTTTCTCATCCCATCCTTAGCTTTGGGAGTCTACCATAATATGATGACTGCAACAGTGAAACACAAAGAACATAGTGCAGTTGTGTACACTTACCATAAATATAGATGTTCGAGTGTATTCACTGTTGCAGTCCTAGTTACCCTCCCTCCAGCCCCCTGACTTCTATTGGCTATACCTCTATTCTTGCTTACTATGCTTAAAGCTTTTTGGTGTATTTGCTTTTTCTTGGAGGTGTAACCTTGTATATATAATTACTTCCCATTATGGGGGCACCTGACATTTGGGGCAAGACAAAAACTGATCTAATGACATCAGCTGCATGCTTTATACCCCTGACTGCCTGACATCGTGGAAGATGAGACAGCAACCGATGCAGGACACAAGACTTTGATTATCAGGCCAACTGAGGGCTACTGCAAGCAGATAACCCAAATGTGATGACTGCAACAGTGAATACACTCGAACATCTACATTTATGGTAATTGTACTTAACTGTACTTTCTGAGGTACAGCTGCTGCTCAAGAAGAAGACAAAGAAATGTAGGCCTGAGCCTGCTGCTGTCCAGCCTTCATTGGATATCTGTCTTAAGGTAAATGACAACCTGGAGCTGGAGGGCAGTCCAGTATTGCCATTGGTTTCTTCTGCATGACCTCCTCAGAGGCTGGCATGGAACCTGCTTCTCACATGTCCTCAAAGTTTTTGCAAATGTCCCCTGCAGATGATGAAATGTAGGCCTGAGCCTGCTGCTGTCCAGCCTCCACTGGATATCTGTCTTAAAGTAAATGAGACCCTGGAGCTGGAGGGCAGTCCAGTATTGCCATTGGTTTCTTCTGCCATGACCTCCTCAGAGGCTGGCATGGAACCTGCTTCTCACGTCTTCAGAGTTTTTGCAAATGTCCCCCACAGATGATGAGGAACCACAGATGATCACCTCCAAGGGTCCTAAAGGGATTCTTTATTTACTTGTTAGGGAAAGAGTACCAGGTACCTTCATTTAATCCAGTCAGGGTTCAGAACCACCATGCTTTGTCAGGGCAGATGCACCCTTGAAGGAAATACAGAAATCTAAACATGTGGTGTCAGCTACCAGGGATCCAGAAAAAGAATAGCACAACTTCACTCAAGGCTTGTTCAGCACTTTGCTGGGTTTGAAGTTGCCTCAGGGGGTTTTGGCTCCTGCACCCCCTTGGATCTCTAAACCAAAAATTGCAAGGCACCCTAAGTCCTCGGATAAGAATTCTGACTGATGTTGACCCCTTCATGTGCTCATTTTGGTTGCCTTCTCCTTTAGACTATGGGTCAGAGGAAGAGGAATCTGTCAGTCCTGATTTTCCTTTGGAGGAACTATGTTTTGGAAACACAGTTTGGACCATTTTAACTGGGCCTCAGATATCCAGAAACGGTATTTTGGCTTTATAAATGGACTTCCTTAACCTTCTGCTATCCCTCCTGTGTTGACTGCTCTGTTGGATACCACCTCTGTTTGTTCCTTGGCACCAGACCCCCAACCGCCAGCCCCCAAGAAGCCAACAAGTTCTATAAGGTATCAGATGGGTGCAAGTGCTTGTACAAATTCCCTTCAGCTGATCTAGTTGTGATTTTTGTGTGTACTGATAAGCCTTCTATGCTGTTTACTTCTTCTAAGCTCCTTCCCTTTGACAAGGACAGTAGAGCTATGGAAAGTATTGGTAAGAAAGTGTGCACTTCTGTTACATTAGTTTTTAGGGCTATAAATAACCAGACCCATATGACAAGATACATTTTGTTTCTTGTTTCCCAGATTAGGAAGATTGCTTCTGACATGCCTGACTCTGAAGGTAAGGCCTCAGCTTTTTCTTTACTAGGTTCCACTTTTCAAGTTTCCCACCACTCTGTAAAGTCCAAGTATGACGCAGCGTATGCCTTCTTCAGGGCTGCTGCCTCCGTCTTTGTGATGAGATGCTATTCCTGGCTTTGCCTATAAGCCTTGTCAGATGATACTAAAGCAGAACTTCTGGATGCTCCTCTGGATAACCAAAACTTGTTTGGCGCTGCTGTGGCAGAGCTCTTTAAGACCTTGCAGGATCTGGGTAAGGCCATGAAAGATTTGAAGCACATCTTTGTTTCTACCATTCCCAAGTTTCAGAAGAACTGCCCTAGTAAGACTGCTTTTTGTGTAGACAATCTTCTAGTGGTAAGAAGGCTGCTAGACGTCTATTTACTGATAAGCCTACTTAAATGTGTAGGCCCTAAAAGCAGTCCTGTTTAGACAAGTCTGCAGCCATCTGACTTTACCCTCTCTTCCTCTTGGACAGTTTTCCTTATCCCTCAGGCTTTCTCGGTCTGTCCCAGTTTGGCAGAAACTCACTACAGACTTTTGGGTTCTCTCTGCTATTAAGCAGCGTTACTTTATGGCCTGTGTGATGATGTGGGGTGTTCCCATCTGTGCTAGGGAGAGTGGAGCAGTACATGTGTGCCATGTACCAGCATGGTTGACTGGAGTTTTCCGGATGATTTTGTGCCATTTGACTGTTACACTGACTTGTGCAGATGCTTGTGTTAAAGATATAGCAACAGTGTTCTTATAACTGATTAAATGTTTTTGTTTAAACAATGAATTCTGGAAGGAAGAGTAGAGGTTTTTGAAATTCTTCTATAATTTTCGAGTACTTCAACAGATCTTAGCAACGCTCTGATTTTGTATTGTACCAAAGTCATGTGATCAAATGTGATGCCCTTCCATAAGCAGCACTGAGAGGTTGCAACTTGTACAGCAGCTTGTTATTTCTTTGGAACCTGATATAAAAATTTATGACTGTTATCACAGTTCAGTTGAGTTGTTGTTCAGTTAAGTCTGTTATAAGCTTACCACCATGCCTTGTGGAAGTAAGCATCTAATCTTACCTTGCTGTATTAAGTTAGCTAGGAAACCGTTATTCTTTAGACAGTCAGAAAATACAGTGAGATTAGTTGAGTATTGTTTTTTACATCTGAATTTGTCCAGCTGTGTTATTTTTATTTCTCCTGTGAATGAAAGTCTAGTGTTTATTGTACTTAGATATTCAGTATACTCAGTTTTTCTATTTTATTATTTATTATTAAATATGTTTATACCTTTCATTGTGGCTGGTCTTTTAAAGAATACTTTTAATATCTTGAGAGTACTTGTGCTTATTTTAGTGATACCGTGGCCACTCCAAAAAGCCTGGCTGCTTTGGTTACACACTACTATTTATATTAGTATTGATTTTACTCAGTATAATTGGATGCCATTGTAAGAGCCTGAGAGTAGTTGACTGGTGGCAGCAATGTTACCTTATCTGGGCAGTTAGTAAATCTGTATCAGCCTTTCCCAGGTGTGTGTGTGTGTGTGTGTGTGTGTGTGTGTGTGTGTGTGTGTGTGTGTGTGTGTGTGTGAAAATCAAATGCCCAGGTGTGGGTATGTCAGCTACTTGGAACTGGGACACAGTGCTCCAAAGTGAGTCTTGTTTGGTATGAGGAGAAAAGTGTACAGTCCCCAGGTCTGAGCATGTTCACTGTGTGCTCTTGGGGAACCTTTAGTTTTCAATTGAGAGCTTATGTGCATCACCTTTACCCCCTATGCTTGAGCAGGGAGGATATGTCTGATGTGTGATACTCCTGGATAATAAGGGCTTTAGTATACTGGCTGGATATTCTTAGCAGGAGACCTCAGAGGTGATGAATACTGCAACAGTGAAAAGAAGAACATGTACTATTATGGTATGTCTTGACACAACTGTACTTTCTCTGGCTTACACTTTGGAAGATCTACTGCACCAAGGGTGTTCACAAAGTGTCTAGAACCAGTAACTGTTTATTCCAGACTTCAAAGCATTCACATATTAATATTTGGATGATTGTCTTATCTTTGCAGACTGTTTCTCCAGCTGACAGGAGTCTTTAACAACTGTTCACAATCGCTTACTCAGTTTGGGTTTTGAAATCAACTTGCAAAAATCCTCTATTATCCTTTCACACAGAATTATTTTCCTGAGAAGTCTGACAGCCTTTGTCCTGAGAAAAAGCTTTCATTCTCCAGACAAAACAGAGCCATTGCAGCTGCTCTTTCTGAGTTTCTCCTCTAAAGCTGGATTATTGCAAGGTAATTTCTTAGGATATTTGGGTTAACGATTCTCATGCTTCCCATAGTCGGACTCTGCATGAGAAAGTTCCAGTGGTAGCGCAAGTCAGTTTGGACTCAGTGTCTTCACCATTACCTTTTCAGATTCTTGTTGTAGGATTTGTAAAAGGGAGATGTGGTGAGTAGACCAGATATCTTACAATCCAGGTATCCCATTTTCTGTTCTGACCACTGTCCACCCAGTGGACAGTTGGTGGCTCAGATTTGGCATGAGGTACAATCTCCTATGGAGTGAAAGTAAAAGTCTGTAGAACTCTTATGATGGACAGAAGCACATAAATGTCAGAGAGATGTTGGCAGTAATTGACCATCTGAAAGCTTTCAATCATCTTTGGACCCTAGGACCTTTGCAAGTTTACAGATACAACACTGCAGTGATGTGGTAAGTAAACAAATGGGGGGTACCAGATATCACCCTATTTGCAGACGTGGAATGATAGCTTCATGCAGAGCAAAATGTGGTTGCAGGCAATCTAAGAAGGGGCAGGACAGACCCGTACAAATGGAAACTTTATCTTTGGGTCTTCCAATAATTGATCCATGTCTCACCTCAAGTTGCTGGTTGCTTCCTGTCGGAACAGACAACTAAAGAAATTCTGCTTCGTGACTTCTTGCAAACAGGTTTGGAAAATAGTTACTTTCTCATTCCCATGGATGGGGAATGTTCCATTATGCTTTTTCCCCATTTCCACTGATATCCAGGATTATTTTAATGATCCAGGAGAACTTTTCAAAAGTTGAGGTGGCGACTACCTTTTGACCAAGGCAACAGTGTTTTTTCCTTCTTTTCCACCTAACAAATAGCAATTGCCAGACTTGATTTGCTTACAAAAGATGGGGGTTGTTTGATACTACCCAGTCTTAAAACTCTTGACTGTTTGGATGATAGAATTTTTATTCCATTTAGGCACTTTTTTTCTGAGCACATGCAGCAATACTAAATGAGGCAAAAAAGTGATACTTGAAAGTCGTATATGTGTAAGTGAGAAAGATTTTAATAGTTGGTGCCAGTCCAAGGAGTAGGACCCTCTTTGGGATCATCTGCCTCTGGTTCTTGAATATTTTCATATGTTACTCTTTTCAGATCTTTGTAAGCCATGTTGGTACAGCGGTAGCATTGTTGCCTCACAGCAAGAGGTTCTCCTGTTCGATTCGTGGCTGGAGTGCCTTCTGTGTGGAGTCTGCATGTCCTCCCCATGGTCGAGTGGTCTCCGAAAGACATCCGTGAATGGGCATGCCTTCGCTGAATGTTGGGCGTCGGGCTGGCAACTCGGCACCATATAAATCTACTGCCAATCATTAGCGGACCGGAGTTCCTCTGTGACGAACCCTAACTGGGAAAAGCCTAAAAGACAAACAACAGCTCTTTTCAGATCTTTCCTATTCCTCTATCAATGTTCATTTGTTGGATATTTCTGCTTTTCTGCCCTCAGATCACCCTTTTCTAACCATTCTCAAGTTAAACCATTTTTGAAAAGGGTGTTTCATATGCCATCCACCTAAGAAACAGGTGTCGCCTACTTCGGATTTTAACTTTCTACTTGAAAAGCTTACTCTTTCTCCTTTTGAATCAGTTCAACAGGCAGACTAGATGTTTTAACATGGAAAACTGTTTTACTCATTGCTCTGACTTTTACTAGGAGAGCATCTGAGTTACAAGGGTGTATGCTTTGGCTTTATCTAATTTTCACAAGGACGGTGTTTCTTTGAGAACTAATCCTACTTTTATGCCTAAAATGGTCTCAGGATTTACTTTAAGCCAGACTATTAATCTCCATGTCTTTTTCTTGAACCCAAGAATAAGAGAAAAAAGATTTGTCAAACTCTAGATGTCCACAGAGAGCTCAAATATTATCTGGACAAAACTCATGCCTTCAGGAAAACTGATCAGCTGTTAATTTCCTGTGAAGGTAAGAGGAAAGGACAAGTGTCAAAACAGACTATTTTTAGATGGTTGTCTTATGCTATTGCCTTTCCTTGAAGGATCACCATAGTAAACACTTCCAGGCACATTTATGACCCATTTCACAAGGACTTTGTCTTCCCCAATGGCTTTCTGAAAAGGAATGGACTCTAGAAACAGTCTACAGGCAGCAACTTGGTCCTCAGTACACACCTTTACAAAGCATTGCAAACTGGATTCCTTTTCCAGGTCAAGAACAGACTACTAGGACCATTCTCTCGGAGCTGCTGGAATCATAATTCATTGGCCTCCTTCCTCTTTATTTAATAAGCCATAGGTTCATAGGTTCATACTAGGCTATCTGCCCTAGGGCATTTATAAGCCTAGCTAGAGTGTGTTTGGCTTGCGCCACCCATTTTAAATTAATTTTGCTATGCCCTTTTACGAGGTTAGTATACTGTGTCTCTATCTAACAGTGACACAGAAGTGATACCCGGGGTAAACCTACGATCTCCCATCCACTCATCAAGATTCCTCTAGAAGAGAGTCAATGAGGGACTCTGCCTAACCTGGACTGGGATTTTATTCCAGAGTGAAGGGATCCTCGGGGTTATGAATCTGTCCCTCCAGCATGTCCTATTTATTTCAGTGCTGAGGTTCAAGTCTCTCGAGAGCGTAGCTCGATGGGATTTGGATTTTCTGAGATGCAGCATGTCCATTAATTCCGGGTTGGACATGGCTTTATATGTCAGGCACAGATCACCTCTGTGCAGGCGGGATGCCACTGAGTAGAGCTGGAGTTTCTTTAACCGGGCAGCATATGGCATCTGTTTGACCCCTTTGATCCTCTTGGTGAGGTACTTTTGGGGTCTTTCCAGTTGCTGCAGGTGTCTGGTAAGGTGCATCCCAAAAGGGGCATTGTACTCAATTATGGGCCTGATGAGGGATGAGTAAAGAGGCACGATGACCTCCCCTGATCTAGCTGTGAATCCCTTCATGATTAGGTGGGCTATATAAAATCTTTTTCTAACCACTTTGGCCACGTGGTTGTCAAATGAGAGATTGCTATCAACTTGGGTCCCCAGGTCCCTAATTACTTCTTCTGTACTTAATGGATTACCACCTATGTGGTAATTTGTGGGCACTTTATTTTTGCAAAAGGGGATGACTATACACTTTTTGGCATTTAGCTTGAGGCCATGGCTCTGGCACCAGTTGTCTGTTTCTATGAGGCCCTTTTGGAGGATGCTTGTGTCGGCTGGAGAGTTGATTATGGCGCCCAGTTTGCAGTCATCTGCGAACTTGGTCAGCCACAGTCCTTCCATGTTGGCCTGTACCTCCGAGAAATATATACCGAACAAGAGAGGTCCCAGGACTGAACCTTGTGGGATGCCACTTGTAACTGGTTTGGAGTCAGACATGGCTCCAGCAATTCTAACTTTGTGGGTGTTTGCAACCCATCTAGTGACATAGGGGTTTATATTTAAGATGGTGAGCTTATCTATAATGCCCGAGTGGGGTATTGTATCGAAGGCTTTTGCGAGGTCCAGGTAGGCTGTGTGGACCACCTTCCCCTCGTCAATGGCCTTGGTGACCGTTTAAAAGAAAACGGCCAGGTTTAAGAGGCAGGATCTGCCCTTAACAAAGCTGAACTGGGTAGGATCCAGTGTCTGTAGGTCCCCAATATCTTTATTTATGAGGTACATAATGACCCTTTCCATAGCTTTGAAGACCAAGCTAGTCAAGCTTATGGGGCGATAGTTTCCAGGATACATTGAGGCACCACCTTTTTGGAGAGGGACCACTGTTGCTGTATGCCACTCTTTGGGTACATATCCTGTAGTAAGGCTAAGATTGAACAGTAGTTTTATGTTTGGGTTTAGCTCTTCTTGGAGTTCATGTAGGACACAGCCCGGGACACCGTCTGGTCCCACTGATGCTGTGTTTTTTGCTTTGGAGAGGGCGGCTCTTACTGAGCATCTGAGATGTCAGGGGGGCAGCACTCTGCTGGGATAGATATTTGCCCTTTTGGTGGGGAGGGGGGGATAAGTTTGCGCTGAACCTGTCAGCTAGGATGTTGGCAATGTCTGTGGGTTCGGTGTATTTTTTGTCATTTTGGACTAATTCTGAGCATATCTAGGAATTTCCACCCAGGTTCCTAACATAACTAAAGAAAGCCTTGTGATTATCTTTAGTGTCCTGTGCAGTTTTTCTCTCGAAGCTGGCCTTAGACAATTTTATGAGTGCCTGTAGTTTTTTGCTAATACTGATCAGAGATGCCTTCCCTTTTTGGGATTTTGCTCTGTCATGTAGTAGCTTCCTCCTTCTATTGTATAGTTTGTTTATGGTTGGGGTCCACCAGACAGGACGTCTGCCTTTGGAGGATTGGGTCTTGGTTTTATTTGGAATTGCATGATCCATGCATTCCTGAAGGTGTTCATAGAATGTGTTTATAAAGGATTCTGCGGTCTGGGACGTATTTTCCACAGGCCCGGGGGCTTTGAAGGATTCCACCTCGTTTTTGAGGAGTGTGAAAAGATTTTCACTGTAGTTTTCTGGGCAGGGGGTGGGGTCGGGATGTGAATATCCAGTGACATTAGTTTATGGTCTGATCTTACCAGTGAGGGATACACTTCTGGTCTGGTGCATAGAGTCCCCATGTTGGTGATGATCAGGTCCAGTATGTTTTCCCCTCTTGTGGGAATGGTAACAAGTTGTTCCATAGCATTTGAGTTTATAAATTCTAGGAACCTTTGAGCTAGGGTGTTGGAGCTAGAGTAATGCTCCCAGTCTATGTTTGGGTAGTTGAAGTCGCCCAATATAATGGTGTTTGGAGAGACCTTCATATTTTCCAGTGTTCTCAGGAAGGCTGTGTGGGGTTCCTGGGTTTGGGAGGGTGGTCTGTAGCAAGCTATACACTGGAAGGCAGTTTTACCCAGTGTTAGTTGCACATGGATAGTCTCTGATGCTTCATGCTGTGCCACCAACCTGGAGGTGTGGGTATCTTTGACAAATATTGATACCCCCCCTCCTTTTGTGGTTCGGTCCAAGTTTTGGGGCCAAAAAGCATGGTATGAGGTATAACCTGGTAGTGCTGGGGTGGAGAGTTTCGAGTGCGTGCATCTTGAGGTTTAGACTTCTAGCGTTGAGTAGCATTACTCTTAGTTTCTTAATGATAATCTAACTAATTAGCTTAGGCTACTGTGACAGCGATCTCTGTATTGAAAATAGTACAAGTTATGTAAGTAAACTTGCTATAATAGTAGATGTTCTAATAGATCGCTGTTGCAATAGTTGTCCATCCCTCCAGCCCACTTTATTCCTTTTTCCCCTTCTATTTTGGTAGGATGAGGAGCATATACCCTTGTGTATATAGTTTATTGTTGGTTTTGTTTCCCAGTTAAACCATTTTGAAAAGGGTGTTTCATATGCCATCCACCTAAGAAACAGGTGTCGCCTACTTTGGATTTTAACTTTCTACTTGAAAAACTTGCTCTTTCTCCATTTGAATCAGTTCAACAGGCAGACAAGATGTTTTAACATGGAAAACTGTTTTACTCATTGCTCTGACTTTTACTAGGAGAGCATCTGAGTTACAAGGGTGTATGCTTTGGCTTTATCTAATTTTCATAAGGACGGTGTTTCTTTGAGAACTAATCCTACTTTTATGCCTAAAATGGTCTCAGGATTTACTTTAAGCCAGACTATTAATCTCCGTGTCTTTTTCTTGAGCCCAAGAATAAGAGAAAAAAGATTTGTCAAACTCTAGATGTCCACAGAGAGCTCAAATATTACCTGGACAAAACTCATGCCTTCAGGAAAACTGATCAGCTGTTAATTTCCTGTGAAGGTAAGAGGAAAGGGCAAGTGTCAAAACAGACTATTTTTAGATGGTTGTCTTATGCTATTGCCTTTCCTTGAAGGACCACCATAGTAAACACTTCCATGCACATTTATGACCCATTTCACAAGGACTTTGTCTTCCCCAATGGCTTTCTGAAAAGGAATGGACTCTAGAAACAGTCTACAGGCAGCAACTTGGTCCTCAGTACACACCTTTACAAAGCATTGCAAACTGGATTCCTTTTCCAGGTCAAGAACAGATTACTAGGACCATTCTCTTGGAGCTGCTGGAATCATAATTCATTGGCCTCCTTCCTCTTTATTTAATAAGCCATAGGTTCATAGGTTCATACTAGGCTATCTGCCCTAGGGCATTTATAAGTCTAGCCAGAGTGTGTTTGGCTTGCGCCACCCATTTTAAATTAATTTTGCTATGCCCTTTTTTGAGGTTAGTATACTGTGCCTCTGTCTAACAGTGACACAGAAGTGATACCCGGGGTAAACCTACAATCTCCCATCCACTCATCAAGATTCCTCTTGAAGAGAGTCAATGAGGGACTCTGTCTAACATGGACTGGGATTTTATTCCAGAGTGAAGGGATCCTCGGGGTTATGAATCTGTCCCTCCAGCATGTCCTATTTATTTCAGTGCTGAGGTTCAAGTCTCTCAAGCGCCTAGCTCGATGGGATTTGGATTCTCTGAGGTGCAGCATGTCCATTAATTCCGGGTTGGACATGGCTTTATATGTCAGGCACAGATCACCTCTGTGCAGGCGGGATGCCACTGAGTAGAGCTGGAGTTTCTTTAACTGGGCAGCATATGGCATCTGTTTGAGCCCTTTGATCCTCTTGGTGAGGTACTTTTGGGGTCTTTCCAGTTGCTGCAGGTGTCTGGTAAGGTACATCCCAAAAGGGGCATTGTACTCAATTATGGGCCTGATGAGGGATGAGTAAAGAGGCACGATGACCTCCCTTGATCTAGCTGTGAATCCCTTCATGATTAGGTGGGCTATATAAAATCTTTTTCTAACCACTTTGGCCACGTGGCTGTCAAATGAGAGATTGCTATCAACTTGGGTCCCCAGGTCCCTAATTACTTCTTCTGTACTTAATGGATTACCACCTATGTGGTAATTTGTGGGCACTTTATTTTTGCCAAAGGGGATGACTATACACTTTTTGGCATTTAGCTTGAGGCCATGGCTCTGGCACCAGTTGTCTGTTTCTATGAGGCCCTTTTGGAGGATGCTTGTGTCGGCTGGAGAGTTGATTATGGTGCCCAGTTTGCAGTCATCTGCGAACTTGGTCAGCCACAGTCCTTCCGTGTTGGCCTGTACCTCCGAGAAATATATACCGAACAAGAGAGGTCCCAGGACTGAGCCTTGTGGGATGCCACTTGTAACTGGTTTGGAGTCTGACATGGCTCCAGCAATTCTAACCATGTGGGTGTTTGCATCCCATCTAGTGACATAGGGGTTTATATTTAAGATGGTGAGCTTATCTATAATGCCCGAGTGGGGTATTGTATCGAAGGCTTTTGCGAGGTCCAGGTAGGCTGTGTGGACCACCTTCCCCTCGTCAATGGCCTTGGTGACTGTTTAAAAGAAATCGGCCAGGTTTAAGAGACAGGATCTGCCCTTAACAAAGCTGAACTGGGTAGGATCCAGTGTCTGTAGGTCCCCAATATTTTTATTTATGAGGTCCATAATGACCCTTTCCATAGCTTTGAAGACCAAGCTAGTCAAGCTTATGGGGCGATAGTTTCCAGGATACGTTGAGGCACCACCTTTGTGGAGAGGGACCACTGTTGCTGTATGCCACTCTTTGGGTACATATCCTGTAGTAAGGCTGAGATTGAACAGTAGTTTTATGTTTGGGTTTAGCTTTTCTTGGAGTTCATGTAGGACGCAGCCCGGGACACCGTCTGGTCCCACTGATGCTGTGTTTTTTGCTTTGGAGAGGGCAGCTCTTACTGAGCATCTGAGATGTCAGGGGGGGGGGGGGCAGCACTCTGCTGGGATAGATATTTGCCCTTTTGGTGGGGAGGGGGGTATAAGTTTGCGCTGAACCTGTCAGCTAGGATGTTGGCAATGTCTGTGGGTTCGGTGTATTTTTTGTCATTTTGGACTAATTCTGAGCATATCTAGGAATTCCCACCCAGGTTCCTAACATAACTAAAGAAAGCCTTGTGATTATCTTTAGTGTCCTGTGCAGTTTTTCTCTCGAAGCTGGCCTTAGACGATTTTATGAGTGCCCATAGTTTTTTGCTAATACTGATCAGAGATGCCTTCCCTTTTTGGGATTTTGCTCTGTCATGTAGTGGCTTCCTCCTTCTATTATATAGTTTGTTTATGGCTGGGGTCCACCAGACAGGACGTCTGCCTTTGAAGGATTGGGTCCTGGTTTTATTTGGGATTGCATGATCCATGCATTCCTGAAGGTGTTCATAGAATGTGTTTATAAAGGATTCTGCAGTCTGGGCCGTATTTTCCACAGGCCCAGGGGCTTTGAAGGATTCCACCTCATTTTTGAGGAGTGTGAAATTTGCTTTAGAGAAGATTTTCACTGTAGTTTTCTGGGCAGGGGGTGGGGTCGGGATGTGAATATCCAGTGAGATTAGTTTACGGTCTGATCTTACCAGTGAGGGATACACTTCTGGTCTGGTGCATAGAGTCCCCATGTTGGTGATGATCAGGTCCAGTATGTTTTTCCCTCTTGTGGGAGTGGTAACAAGTTGTTCCATAGCATTTGAGTTTATAAATTCTAGGAACCTTTGAGCTAGGGTGTTGGAGCTAGAGTAATGCTCCCAGTCTATGTTTGGGTAGTTGAAGTCGCCCAATATAACGGTGTTTGGAGAGACCTTCATATTTTCCAGTGTTCTCAGGAAGGCCGAGTGGGGTTCCTGGGTTTGGGAGGGTGGTCTGTAGCAGGCTATACACTGGAAGGCAGTTTTACCCAGTGTTAGTTGCACATGGATAGTCTCTGATGCTTCATGCTGTGCCACCAACCTGGAAGTGTGGGTATCTTTGACGAATATTGATACTCCCCCTCCTTTTGTGGTTCGGTCCAAGTTTTGGGGCCAAAAAGCATGGTATGAGGTATAACCTGGTGGTGCTGGGGTGGAGAGTTTCGAGTGCGTGCATCTTGAGGTTTAGACTTCTGGCGTTGAGTAGCATTACTCTTAGTTTCTTAATGATAATCTAACTAATTAGCTTAGGCTACTGTGACATGTGGCGATCTCTGTATTGAAAATAGTACAAGTTATGTAAGTAAACTTGCTATAATAGTAGATGTTCTAATAGATCGCTGTTGCTATAGCTGCCCATCCCGCCAGCCCACTTTATTCCTTTTTCCCCTTCTATTTTGGTAGGATGAGGAGCATATACCCTTGTGTATATAGTTTATTGTTGGTTTTGTTTCCTTGCTCTATTCTTTCTGGGTTCTTGCCTCTATTTATTCTAGGCAAACAAAGTTTTGAAGAGATACACGCACACTGTTTTTTATGGAGCTTCTGACATCTAGAGCACATGTAAGGCACCAAAAAGCTTTGAAAGCTGGCAGGTGGCAAGGGGTAGTACAAAATTTGCTTAGGCTACTGCAACAATGATCTGCTAATATCTGCTGTATAGCTTAAATACACAACTGTACTTTACATCTTACAGTGACTTCTGCATTAAAATCAAAGTGTAAAATTCATATTTTCTGCCAACTTTGGTTACAGTGATAGCATCTAAAATTCTGTAGGAACACTTTATAACTAGAATTATGTGTAAGGACTCTCAAGGCAGTGTTATCAAAGCATTTAAGAACAATATCACTTACTATCCTGATTCATCTTCAGGCAATCAGAGTTTACTACTACTTAATGGTATTATCTGTTTTATGCTGTTGGTTTTGACAGTTGCATGCCTCCCTGTCATATCTTCATTTTTTTTTTACTGTTTTGCACCTGTTTGTTACTTATGCAAGTAGTTCATTTTTGGACACTTCAGTAGTTTACTGCCCAGAGGTTTCGCTTACTCCCAATTACCTCATTTTGTTCTGTGTGGTGGGAGCTGGGCATCCTAGGCTGAGCCACCCATAGCACATTTTATCCTGCCAAGATAGCCTAATCAGGCATTCAGTTCTCCTTCCATAAGAGTCAGATGGTAGGAAGTAGACCAGGTTGCTTCTCCTGTGGAATGGGCTACCCCATTTCTCTGCGAAGCTTCACCTCCCTTGAGGTGGCAGGCTGAGCTTTGCTATATGCTGCTTGCTACAAGATGTATGCCTCTATTTGCTGACATTCTTACCTTATGTACTTGCACAATTACAATGTATGTTTGATAGGCCTGAACTTCAACGGTAAACACCTAATGCTCCCCTAGATATCAGTTAAGCAGAGAGTACAGCCACCTCTTTCCACTCACTCCTAGCCTCCCCTGCCTATATCTTTCAGTGCCCAAGCTGCTAAATTAATTCAGGCCATCTGGGCTATACTGAGGACTTTCACACTATGCCACAGAGGCAGAAATAATTCATCAGTTGTTTTGACCTGTTCTCCAGAAAGTAAGTATTTTACTTTTTGTGTGTGTGTGTGTGTATGTGTGTGTGTGTGTGTGTGTGTGTGTGTGTGAAAAAAGAAACTCCACTCCCTACAAGCCCATCTCACACTGAAGGACATTGTCATCTATGTAAGGACTGATCTAAAATAGTGACTTACACTGTGGCTGTGCAAGGCTATAACTCCACACATTTAGACCAGCTACTGTGCAGGATGGAAAAAAAGGTGTGTGTGTGTGTCAAGCTACATCCAGAAGAGACTGACATCAAGGCTGATAAATCAGCATGATGCACTAGAGATTCTTGATGTCCAAATAAGCATCAGAAAGGTCAAAGGTCGTGTGCCATATATTACCTAGCTGTAGAACTTTTTCTATGACCCAAGTAAGCCACAATGCCTGTCTACAGGAGCTAGAATCACTGAGTTTTTCCTAGGTGATCTAAGCTTTCCAACTATAGACTGGGAAAACTACACCATCACTAGTGCAAAAGCATGGAGATTCCTGAACTTCAGTACAAATGCCTTGGAACGATAAGTCAAGAGTACCCGTTAGTGGAAATAATATCTTGGATTTTGTCCTTACTAATCTGGGAGCATTGATGAAACCTAACAATATCCCTGGATGCATCTGAAGTATGCTTTCGACACACCCCTAACAACACTGTTCAATCTCAGCCTCCATACAGGTTTTGTACCAAGTGAATGGAGAAAAATTACAGTTATTCCCCTGCATAATGGAGGGTCTTCCACAGACCCAGGGAATTACAGACCCATAAGTCTAACTAGCCTCATATATCAAAGCCATGGAAAGACTTATCATTGAACTACTCAGTCACCATACCTCTCAACCATACTGAATTCCTCAGCATTTACCAGTTTTGAAGGCAAAATAATATAGGGTGCCACAAATTTCCAAGTGGCCCCTTCAATTCCTGATTATCATTTTTTTCTCAGTTTTAAGTTATTGACGATTTCATCACATATCACCTGCATGTGTGATGCCATCAGCTTCATGAGGCAGTGCCTGACTGCCTTTTGGACTTAAACTGTGGGTGGTGTGGTAATGTTGCAACTTGTTAGTAGTTTTGTATTCTTCAATCAGTGACCTATAGTGTGAGACTTTAATTTCTTGGACTGTTTTTACCCAGATTTGGCATCCTTCAACACATTACTTTGCTTACTGGAGGAGTTGTTTCCGTGTGGTATTTTGCCTTTTTCCTCTCAATTTTTATTTGTATAAGTTTTGTGTATGTCATTTGAGCACACAGCTGATTTTAGGGTTGCAACATGGGCAAGAAACTCTCCACTTCTAGGTAAGCTAATACAGGTTACATTACTTGGAAATATAACCCAATTAATGTTTCCTATCATTTTCAACCTGAGAATTTGTCATGTTTTTGGGAATGGATCATAATCCCTGGCTAGTAAATGTTTAACTCAAAATATGAATGCTAATGCTTTGACTTTGTGTGGAATCATAACTTTTTAAAAATAAAATCACACAGCGTAGATATACAATGTAACAGAGAATATTTGGTGGTTAAGAAAAGCAAAGTGAGAAAACAACATATATTGTACCAAAGGCATTTGCTGATCAAGTCTTTGAAAAGAATAGAAAATTGAAGAACTGACTGAAGTAAGAACAGAGTTGGGGTAAAATAAAAGATTATCCCTAAATTTAGCTATTGTGCATGTAGGCTGAGGTAGTGGCTGCAAGGAGTGACAGTGATAGTAAGTTAATGATCCTAAAGAGAAGAAATGAACCTAAAAGGTGTTTTATGCATTCAGAAGCTCACTGTGATTGATAGCTGTGTGCGCCCTATGTTACAAGTATTTGAAATAATACTTTCAGCAACTCTTGGTTGATGGCAGAAGTGTGTATATCAGGGAAGATGTGAATGTTATCATGTAGTTATACACGCAGAGGTATTTAGGATTTTTGTCTGAAAAGGTCTACTGAAACCAAAGTTCCATCTTTCTCCAAATTAAATGTCTTATTTTTTGAGAAACTCACACTTAATACTGATGGTTTATATCCCACTGCTTTGATAAATGTCAGTGGGCTTATCTCCATCTGTAAAAAGTGTGCAATTTCATTATATTTAAGGACAATGTATACTGCTAACAACTTTTTTTTTAATCAGTTAATATGATTCAGTATTATTTAACATGGATGATAGTAGTTTAAATATGCTTACAAAAGTGTGACAGATTCTTACAGTATGGAATAATGGAACTTGAAAATCTGTAAGACTCAGAATGCGGATGAAAATTCTCATAATGAACCATGGTTGAGGTACAAGAAAAAGGATGAAGTCTGATTGGTTGTTGTTAGGATACCATTTTCCACCCTTTCTAATTATTAGCCCATTGGCGAGCTGCACTTTCATCTGCTTTTCTTTGCTTGCAATTAAGCTGATATTTAGCTGCTGGGCCGCATTTGTCACATCGCTAATAAATTATTCCTAAAAGCTGACTCCCTCTCTTTTCTCCTATTGACAAAATGGGTGTCTTAGGTTTGGGAGAAAATTCACATATTGGCAAAAACTGTGCCTTGTTTGTGTAAGCTCATTTCTGATTTCTTGCCAAAAATCTAAGCACGTATAGGCCTGAAGGTGCAGTTTTCTGTATGCAGCCCGAAGTACAGTCCCTGCCCTACCTGTTTGATTTTTGAACTGTTATGCAATGCTGAGCTTTGCAATAGTGTAAAATATTCGGACAACTAGCACAGATCATCTTCATTTCTCTTATCATCTCGGTGATGTTGATTCAATTTTTAGTTTTTGGCATCATTATTATCCCTTGCAAAAACTAAGGTCCTTTGACTTGTGTTATCCAGTAAAAAAATGTTTCTACCCTAGTACAGGCAAATTAAAGCAGTGTCACTTTGGACATTAGTTTGAAAGGAAGACTTTTCCCTTTGAAGAATGTTTTCTTTATCCTTAGAGTAGACTGTCAGTGGGCCTTTCTCATTTTGCTTCGTTTTAGGAAGGGGGTAGATATGGGGTGAGTGGTGACTGAGGTTTTGCATTTGGTCAGCAATATTCTTTCATTCAAACTGAAGTGTAGAGTCCTGGAATCATGTTTTATTGAAAACTTTTATTCCACTGTGCTACTTCATTCTGAGAAACATTCAATTTCAGTGTCACCCATAGAGTGAATGGCTACAGGTCTGCCATGGAGAGTTACTGATTTTTTTGTTTGATTTTCTTCATCTTGTGAATATAGAAATGTATCTAAATGGGTCCACTTTGTAATTTCAAAATAGTGAAATCCCGAATTTCAGTATTCCGAAACCACAAAGCCGAAAACCCAACCAAAACTCACAAACTTGAAAGCACACAACCGCAAAATTCAAAATACCACACTCATACACATACAGCACACACATAAACATACACAACCCCCCCCCAATCAAACAAACTAATCTAAACTACATATAACCAGGGGGGCAAGCCCTCCTGCACCCCCTACATATATATTCTAACTCCGAGATCGCACAAACAGTAACACAAACAAAACTCACACACACATCTTACAGTCCCTCAAACACACACAACAGTCACAACACACACTTACACACACTTAACCCCTAACCAACATAGTAACACACACAAACTTACCAAACTAAAACCTAAACATCCACATTCCATACCACCGGAAGCTGAAATTCGAAATATCGGTACTTTGGTATTTTGAATTTCGCGCTTCTGCCGTTTTTGGAAATGTGACTATTCGACTTTGTAAGTTCGAAATACTGAAATTCAGGATTTCAGTATTTTGAAATTACAAAGTGGACCCATCTAAGTATATGGTGCTTAAATAACCACTGCAGTTAAAGTACACCTTATTTGTAAGCACATCAGTATATACCATTCCTAATTAGTGACTTCAATCTTCATGTTGATATCCCACAATTCCATTGGATTGGGCAGGGTAATTTAATTATGTATAAAAATTTTATGTTAATCAGCATCCCGATTTTTGGTGAGTTGTACCTACTTTTCATAGGCCTTTGCCCAGATTTTTGATGTTTCCAGGTTGAGAGGTATGTCAGCTAGCACATATGGAACCTTCAAACACTGGTCCTGTCTCAGTTTGGATTCATCAAGGGAAGGTCATGCTTATTCATCCTGGTGATTTTTTTTTTTTTTAAAGGTCACCAAAGCAATGGGTGAAGGCAAAACAGTATACACCATATACCTCAGCCTGGCTAAAGTAATTGACACAATTCCCCACTCAGGCATGGTTGTTGTTGTGTCTTTCGGCTTTTCCCGGTTAGGGGTCGCCACAGCAGAACTACAGTCCGCTAATGATTGCCAGTTGATTTTTACATGCCGAGCATGGTACAAAAGCCAAATAAACTGGGAATAAATCCATATGGCACCCACTGGATTGTCAAATGGCTCACAGATAGGATGCAAATAATCAAAATAGGGGATGTTACCGCCACAAAGAGATTAGTCACCAGTGGAATCCCCCATGGTTATGTACTGGGACTTTTCCTGTTTGGCATTTTCTTTTCTGAAGTAAAAGCCAATACCAAGGGGCTCTATCTGATTAAGTTTGCAGATAACTGCAAGCTAGGAGCAGTCATTGAATCCCCAAATGATATGACTTGCAATCCTGCAAGAAGGTTTGCCCCAAGTAAATAACTGGTGTCAAAATAATGGACTGAAATGAAATCCCAAAAATGCATTATTGTATCCTTTGGGAAATTGTTTACCCTAGAGAACTGCCACATTGACAATACACAACTAAGAGCTGACACAGTTGTTTGGAATTTGAGAACTTATGTGGACAGTGACATAACTTTTGAGCAACATGTGTCCATTGTTGTAAAAAAGTCATATACTGCACAGCTTATAAACAAAGGGATTGTGTCAAGATCTGGTGATGTCATTGTCCCCTTTTAATCAACCATCGTTAGGCCAATCATTGAATATAATACCCCCTATGGCATATATATTTGTCCAGACACATGCAACTGGAACTCCCACAGAGATACTTATTAAAAGGATACAAAGCCTAAACAACATGCCCTACATGGACTGACTCAAAGCCCTTTCACTATACTCTCTGTTCGACAGACTGCTTAGAGGTAACCTCTGTCTGGCATACAAGACATTCTCTGACCTATGGATTTACTGAACATCAGCAAGTCAAATGGCATCAAAAACATACCTCTCAACTGTCCAGATTTTCCTCAGAATGTCCAATTTTTGGCTTGTATTCTTGGCTTGTTCCCCATAAAATTTGTGGTTTTCTGACAAATCACTGGGATGGTCTGAGACTTGAACTCACTAAATAATGACATACATTTGAGTTTCAGACTTTAAATCCTTCAGAAAATGTAAGTTAAAACAAATCCTGTTACTTTGGCAACTTTCTATGTCTATAAGAGCAATATTTAAAATATGTCCCTATTTTTGCACCTTTGCTCCCCCCATTTTGTACGACTTTGTCCAGATTTCTTGCAATCAGAGGTTGAGAGGTATGATCAGAAATACTTGGCCTAGGAATCTAAACCTCTTCTGCAACATAAACATAAAGTGAACAGTTTGGAGGAACAGTTATGTCTCACAGAGGAAACTGCTGCTCTGGAACAGACTTCTCCTCATCCACATAAAACAAAGTTCATCCTAATCCATATTCAAGTGTATCTTAGATCTGTTGATGGGAAACAGAAAATTTCACCCAGGACTGCCCCCTGTACTACTAATTTATAATAATTTTTGTTTCTAGTTTAACCAATCTGTGTTTAAATTCTTCACCTCCCATGTTCTTCCCCACAAAAGGTTGTGCCAGTACACTAAAGAAAAAACTATCAATATCTCCCCCATGAGTTATGCAAAAATGCTCAGCAACTGGACTTTCCATCCTTTTATTTCTTATGTCACCTAAATGTTCCAATATTCTCAATTTCACCTTTCTTTTTGTTTGCCCCACATACTATCTCCTAGGCGTGCATCCACACCCAGTAATGTAGACCACACCACATGAATCACATCTAAATTAATTCTTAATCCAAAACCTTTTCCATTTATTTTCCAGCCATCCGCATGTTTTATTTTACTACACCTTTTGCATGCCCCACAGGGGAAAACTCCTTTCCTACCCCCACTTGTGTCTTCACTGCTTGATTTTAGTAATTCTTTTAGATTCCTAAAACGACCATAAGAAAAAGTAACTTTTTCTGGGAATAACTTCCCCACTATTTCATCCCTACTAATAACTGGTCACAAGTCCTCCACCAATTTCTTTATTTTAACCATCAGTAGAGAAAAATTCGTCACAAAGAATATAGGATCTGCTTCCACTAGTCCTTCTTTGTTTTTCTTTGCATAACTGTCGCACCTTCTGGGAAGACTAACTCCATCATTCCTGTTCCTGTTTCCCCTTAATTTGGTTAAGCTAGAAACAAAAATTATTATAAATTTAGGCACTTTATATCCAAGAGGATTAAATTTAGAAATCAATTGGGATGTGTAGGGTCCATATTTAAGAGGATGGTGAACATAATACTTTTGTATCATGCACTTTTTTAGAAAAGTTAAAAAAATAGTAAAATTTAGTTGAATATATAGTGAATAAGTAATGGGGATGAAATTCATGTTTGAAGGCACTTGTTAAGAATAAGGCATCAAATGCAATGATAAAGTAGAATTATATAATATTTAACTAGAATGCAAACATGTATTAGGAGTCATTGTGTTTGGAAAATTGTTGAGAATGTTTGATTAAAGAACATATATTTATTTTATGAAAAAATGTAAAATGAATTTGTTTGTAGTATTAAAATGATGTTTTTTTCATATACCTATGTGGCACCTTTAAGGTTTGGGTAGTAGATGTTGAAATTAGAATTTTTTGAATGTATTTAATCAATTAGCACTTTAAGGGGATATAAAAAGGCTGCTGAATTGTATGAAGTTATTTCTTAGAAGGCTGATGGAGCCGAGGTACCAGAATGTGATGTGAAATGAAGTAGTAGCCACAGCGGTGCTTCCAGTTTGGTTTATTTTTTTTCCACAAGAGCAGCTAGCCTAGTACTTATTTATGAACCTATGAAAAAGAGAAATTAAATGGGCTACAATTACAATGCAAACTTATTCATGGCTTATTTTGAATAAATATGTTTGTATAAATGTAATTTTGTTAAGAATAATGTAAAATATTATTTTCATTTTATAGATGATTTAATTTTTATATGTGAAGGGGTAAGAGTGAAATTGTGCAGTTTGTTGCTGATTTACAACAAAATACATTCAGTTTGTCTTTTGATGGGCTACAACATGGAACCCAGATCTCTTATCTAAATCTGACACTGAAGGGTTTGGATAATGGCAAAATTTGTACTGGGGTACATAGGAAATTCTTAGATGGAAGCCAGTACCTGTATGCTACTAGTTGACATCCCCCCATGTTCTATTATCTTTGCCATATGGTGAATTTTTAAGGTTATCTAGAATATGTAATGTTGAGACAAATTTGTTGGAAGAGATGTATAATACTTCCATTATGTTTTATAGTAGAGGTTATAGTAGGAAAGCAATAGAAGAAGCTAAGCAAAAACTTTTTGTGTTAAAATCAAAAAAATAATGTTAGTGATAGGTTGTGGTTCATTGGGGGGGGGTAGAGAGAATGGTAGAAACAAGAATGAACAAATGTATTTTGTTAGAACATATAACATTCAAAGTGAAGAAGTTAGTAGTATTGTAAGATATTATTGGAATTTTCTCCACAAAGATGAGGATTTGAGTAAAATTTTGAGTAAGCACCTTATGATGTCATACAAATGGGGAAGAAGTTTATAGGACATGCTTGTTCATGGAAATTTTGTCTTACCAAAAAGTAACTTAAGTGTTTGTCCAACATCTATGGGAATGTATAAATGCAACAGTTGTTCTATTTGCAAATATATATATGTTCCTTTGAATGTATGAATAAAATCAAATATGTACCAAGGGGATGTTTTTGATGTAACAGCAAGGGGGTTATTTATGCCTTAAGAAGCCTGTGTGGTTCCTTTTATATTGGTGAAACAAAAAGTAGTTTTAAAGTGTGGTTAATGGAACATGTCAGGGACATAAAAAAATCAAAAGGAAGACAAGATTTTGGCATGTAATTTCAGAGATGTACATGGCAGTGATTTTTCTATGCTTCAAGGTTATATTTTAGAGCAAATATTTGTTGAAAATGATGATGAAATTCTTTTGAAAGAAATACCGTTATACAAAGAGTCTGCCTTTATTCTTAAATATGATACTTTGGTCCCTATGGGACTGAATGGAGAGGTTAATTGTAAGTATTTTATTTAATTGTTTGCATTATTGATTGATTGAGTTTGTGTTTTTTGTATAAAAGGTAACACATATTTAACTGAATTTTGTAACTCCTGGAAGGTTTCTACAGAGGCGCTAGAGAATAAAATATTTTGGGGTCTGAACCAGTGGACTTGATTTTCTCAGTGTTGCTAGTTGTATGAATTAATATACAATTATTGATCATGGAATGGGGGTAAGGCCAGTCTATAACCAAATGGGATAAGGTAAAGGGAAATTAGCTAGGCTTAAAATGGTCCACAAGGGCAGCTAGCCCAGTACTTATTTATGAAACTATGAAAAAGAGATATTAAATGGGCTACAATTACAACGGTTTATATTTTGACATTTCTCTTGGAACTTGAGGGTGCTTTAGATGAATTTGAGTTGTTCCTTCCTGGGTACATGTTGGTCATATTTTGTGAGTCTGCAGTCAGTGCCATAGGAAGGAAGTGGAAAACAGGATATAGTTGACTTTTCTATTTCAGTTATTTTTCCATTATTGTAAGAGAATTCTGTCATTTTTGGTGATTTACCACAGGTGTTACATATGTGCTTCTGTTTTGTACTGTTTTTGTCAGCTGTTCCAAGTGTTAGCTCGGTTGTTCCACAAGTGGCATTGTAGCATCAAAGTGTCCTGTCTAGGCAAACTTCTGTCCTGCAATTATTGTTTAAGAGCCTATTGATCCAAATACAGTTTCTCATCCAGGAAATTTTAATGAAATATTTAGAACACACTAATGCAACCAAAAAAAGAACAAAAAAAGAAGAAAAATCCAAATGGATCATTGTCATTGGAAAAACTTGAATGGAAGCATTAACACCATTCCAGAGAACAACATAGGTCAAGGGTGCTGTTCATTGACCCTCAAGTAATGTTTCACCCTAGGATTTAACACGTGCCTCCATTTATGACCATCAACAAAGAGAGTGACAACACTTGATGTCAGTGTAATAACATGGACAGACTTTTCCAGTTTTTGAGAGATCTGTCCTTGTTTCCTATATGTGAAATAATGCAGAATCAGTTGCTGTCATTGACTTCAGTGCTGATATGTCTGCTATTGAGCTTTCTATCCAGCTCATTGTAGAGGTATTTGTGAAGGCTGGTGGTTTCACTGAGTACACGAACAAAGTCCTCACCATATAAATAAGTAGTTCAGGATTTTGAGGCTCTCAGTCACCTTCACTTTAGGGAATAATTTTTTTCCCACTTCTCATACAGCTTCATGTTTTAAGCTGGTTTTCTTTGTAGAGTTCTGTCAGCTGATCCAAGCACTGGTCATCTTGACTTAAAGGTTGACTGCTGTATTGATGATTTAGGATCTCCTTTAGAGGAGCCTGCCATTCCTTAGCTTCTTGTGACTATAGTGTAAGATAATAGCTGGGTCATCTATATTTTAGAGTAGTGACCTAAAACTGTTTGGAGCTCGAGTATCATACTCGCAAGCTTTATTTGACTGCTGTCTGAGATGATTATGCTCCCATGTGCACTTTAGAGGAATCCTATAACTTTTGGAGCTTTGCCCTTTGACATTCTGCTAGAGTACCCCGCCAGTTGCCAAATAGCCCACTCTCCTCAGTAGTGCATTGTTTCCATTTATAAGGAATTTTACTTTGAGAAGCTTTTGCAAAATATGTACCCTCATGTGTTTTCAGGATTTATTAAGGGACATTTATTAAGTGGAGATGGTTGTGTACATAGATTTAAACAAAATTCAGTGATGTTTCTGCCACTTCTTCAGATCCTTGAATGACTGTATTATACATTGTCACTGCCCTATGCTTTGTGGTCATTTTTCTTGCACCAGCAGTCACCAGCTACTTTTGCTGACTCTTGTTGTGTATCTGCATCATGGGATACCTTACCACTGACAACCTTCCAACACATAAGGATTCTAAACAACTGAATCTCTAGAGAATAGATATTGCTCAGCTTCTACACTTGTCTTACACATTACAAATAATGTTGGCTTGGCCTGGAACTGAAGATGGCTTCCCTAAGTGTAGCTGAACTAGTAGTCAGTCTGAAGACTAATCTTCTTGTAACTAGGAGAACTGTGCTGAAGTTCATGCACCATCATCTAAGTTCATTTTACACACAGTGGACATGCAAACCATAGTTTCTGCAGTCATTGTTCTGCTCCAGAGATGCTTGCCATTGCTTCTCAGATCTAACTACTAAATTACAACAAACATTATAGAATGTTGCCTATTTCACTTATAACTTATTTGATAGGTTAGGTAGGACTTGTCTGAATGGCAAAAAGGCTGCCTTTTTTCCATCACCTACTTGAGACTAAACTGCAAGTGACCATTCATCCCCAAAATTATACTAATAAAATATGCAACCCCTCAAATACTTTCATTGCCTTGGCTACAGTATAGTCCCAGGACACAGACCCATCTCCTATATGACCCTTTGCTTCAAAGACCATCATAGTTCCTTGCTTCCAAGAAGGCAACCACCTCCTAAGAACTAGTCTTGTCCAGCTATTTAATGATTTTTATGACCATCTTCTTATTGTTGTAGAAGTGGTCAGATTTTTTTGCCTTACATTTTCAGGGTTGGATAGCCATCTTCCTGGACGCAGGAGCTATTTAGCTATTGGAAAACAAATATTGTTTCTGTTTCTTCCTTATCCTGTGCATTGTTTAGTCCCAAATCTTTATACTATATTTGTCAGTTGGGGGAAGAGGTGTGCAGCTTCCTTCAAAAATGCAACATTGAGATAATTTCTTACTCTTAATGTTTTTCTTCTGCTTAGTTATTCCTAGTTCTTAAGATAATTGGCATTATGTTCCTATTTCCTGAACTTCAGCATCTGAACTAGTACATTAATTTCAAAAATTTCAAATGCTATTTACTTAAGCCTTGTTTCCTGTTGCATTAAGGAACTGTGTTTTTGCTATAGACATGGAAGATGCTCATGGTCACATACTTGTCCAGCCTAATTGATTTTTACTTCATGGTTCTGTCATTGCCCTCAATTTATGACTTTGCCACTTGTCACAATGTCTGCAGTTTTTATCTCCAGGAACTGTCATGTCCCTGTAGCATCATAGTTCAGTAGGCTGTAAATTAACATCCTTCTGTACTTGACAGATTGGCTGCTCATAACACTGTGTCTGATTAATCCAAATAAATCCAAGTTTTGGCACTCTGTCATTGACTTAGTTTCCTCTTAGGCTGCTCATTCCTCGAGTATTGTTTGACATAACTCTTCTAGTTCTTCTAGGTCATCAGCTTCACACCACAAACTCAATTCATTTTCACACATTTGTTTCACTATCAGGGCTAAACTGGGCTTTGGGAGGTTGGGAAGAATCCAAGAGAAGAGGTTTCAGGTTCCATAGGCTAGACAAAACATTTTTGATTGATTCCATTCTGAGGCTTTCTTGATGACTCTGGCTGTTCAGAATGTTAGCTGTATAGCCCACATATTGTTGACCAGATGTGTAGAGGGTGAGGTGCTGCCCCCACTACACCAAGCCCATAATAAGTGCATCTTTTTGATGCACCTGTGATCCTCATCTTGAGTGCAAGCATTTCTTGGTTGAGGTCATGTTTCTAAGTATTTGTACATTGAAGTGTGCTTTCAGGTTTTATCATAAAAAATGCTCCTGTGGGCTTGTCCAACTCCTCCCCAAGGAATGTATCGGGGGGTATTATCTACTCACTCAGTCCTCTTTTTCATCTCTGTGAACATTCATCATCTGGGTTTCAGTCAGGGCTTTATCTTTTCTATTGCATGAAGCTCTCCATTGCCATGTAGACCGACTTTAACATTGTATACTTGCCATTTCCTCATATTTTGAGTATGATGTTTGTGGAAATGGACTATCCTCACATCAAGGATATTCAGACTAATTTCGCCTGCTATTGGAATCAGCATTTGAGCAGCCTAGCCTAGATTATCTGAATGATTATTTAAGTTCAATGGGAATGGCAATTGTGAATGATTCACCAACACTTTCATATGGACAGACTGTTTTATCTTCCTGCTCGATTAGTCCGTTTCAGCATGCATGCATGCCTTACTTCATGAGTTGGGGAACTGACATGCACCATTTGCCCATTTGGGGCATCAGAACCTGTGCTGAGTCCTACTTGCACATCATCATTTTGACACAGTACATTACAATTTTTCATTACCATCTCTAGTGTCAGTTATACCTGACTCACTTGGATGACCTCCCTGTGATGCACACTCAGCAAAAATAGGATAGCAAAGTATTTTCCCTTTTCAAGACCACATGCTAGGTCTTTTTCTATTTCCTATCTGAACAAATATACATTTGACCTACCATATTTACCCTGTACAAACAATTTGGCCACTTACTTGTGCTGAATTCCACTTAGTGCATGCAAATGGCTCATCCATTCTGAAATGATAACCACTGTTCTTACTTTTTGGTGTTCCTAAACATTCATCTGTTCACAAATATGACTAATGTAAAACTGTTATTGTTCCTGCTAACGATTATTGCTTAGGCTCCTTGGTCTGGTGTATTATAGTAATCAGGGATGTGGAAGTTCAATTATTTTTCCCGCATTTTTTTGGGTAATTCTTGCATCTCATTGGTAATCTCCAGAGATGATCCTCAATCCTCAAACACCTGTTTGCCAGAGCAGATTTGGTATCCCCTTCTCTAACAATTATCCTTTGTCCCCCTTGAACATTTCATAGCAACCTCCATAACTTTCCTGAAATGAACACAGTTAACCTGCTTAATCTCATAATATTTTTGCTGCATGACTAAGTCTTGAATATTCATTATTTTTTAAATTTAGGGTTTTAGAGTTAGATTTCAGAATTGTAATTATAGCATGCAAATGACTTGAGATTTCCATTTGCCACACTAGTTTTGCTATTTTTTTATAATTTTGATATTTCCAGCCCTCATTCTGTTTAATTCTTACCCTTCAGTACTCTCCCAGTGAAAATCACCTTTGTGCCATTTCTGTTTTCCATGATCTTACAAAAGTTAGGCATCTGACACAGCCATCATTTGCTGACATCTGTTTTACAGGCATCATGCAGCCAAAGCCCTCTACCCATGAACTTTACCTCTTTCAGACTTTAACTTTGTGTTAGAACAGCTGACCCTTTTATCTCTTTTGAGACCATATCCTGATGTTATTTAAAATATCCTTTCTGCAAAGTTATTTCTGGTGACCATCACTACTCTTAGGAACCAGAGTGATATACAACATATGATGTGAAGAATCCTATGGCCATTCACAATACTCTCTTTTCTAGTCTATACAATTGCTTGCTTTGTAGATCAAAGTAACCTGGGTAATGTTTTACATAAAGTGGATATGAGAGACACAGCATTTTTTGTTCAACTGATTGGGTGATGCACTATGCCTGGGGTGCCCAGCAGGTAGCCTGTAAGCCACCGTCTGTCCCATTAAAACATTTTATCTGGTCCATGGGAAGCAACAGTTTAGAAATATTACTTCTGAAGAACATTACTTCATATTTATCTTTACAGTAAGTGTTCATCTGGGAATGGGGAATAATATTTGAAAATGGTAAGTGTTATGAATTTAACTTTTTTACTTCCTTTTATTTAATGCATTATTGGTCTTTCTGATTTAAAAAGCAGAACAAAAACAGCACTTAGCCAGATAAACCACCATTTTGGCTAGTCAATTAAATCTATCCCTAACCAGCCATTTCTGAATCTTTTCCAGAAGCAGTCTATATCAGTAAAGGAACATTGATGACAATGACCACATCTAGAAATTGTAAAAGAGCTGTCCATTGATGCAGATTTGGCTTTTGTGCTCATTCATGGTTCTGAAGATGTCTATATCAGAAATAAGCACTTAACTGTGTTTATATTAGTGTTTCATTTGAGTCGTATACTACCTGGTCTTTTTATCACCTTCAGGTATATGTGGTGTACACTGTCTATAAGTGGCTGTAATTGGTGCTTATAGAGACAGTCTATAGATGAAAATTACTGTTATCTGCTGTTTGAAGCAAATTGAGATATGTTATTGTCACCATTTTGTTCATTATGGATCACAGTCAGACATCTGGGTACAAAAAATGACTATTGTAATCAAACATCAGAGGTGAACACTAAAAGTTGTGTTATTGCATATTCTATATTTGTGATGTTTTATTTCTCATACTAGCTCTTAGATTTCTTCTGCTTCTTGATACTTTGACAAGCGCTATTCTCTGATACCTGACAGTGAAACGTAGTACTGAAATACAGGCAATAGGGATATTTTTGTTTATTTTTAATGATTGCCAATCCGTTATGCATGTCTTATTTCTCAAGATAACTGTTCCCATCCTCTTACTCTATACCCTAAACTAGCACTACCACTACTCTTCAGTACATTTGACATCTAAAAGTGCTTGCTTTTAATGTAGCTCTGTTTTGGCAAAACTAAACTAGATTTAAAGCATAGTGCACAATAAAAGAAAATTAATCATTACAAGTAGTACATGTAATAATAAAGGCAACCTATGGTGGATGAGTGCTCTGACATAATGTGATATATACCACAACAGTCTTATGTTTTTTCCAGTACTCACACATTTCAGACTATGGATTTTTGGTATTTTCCTAGAAAGCAGTAGAACAAGCATTTGGGAGTTTATTTCCAACGTGGTAAACCTTTCACAAATTAAGGATCACTTTGACTTATTGCTTGAAACTGGGCTAAAAAGACAAAAATGAGTTGTTAAACATTGACATCAGTTAACATCCTTTTAGCTGGTCAACTGTAATCCTCCTAGAAGCATATTCTGTACATTCACATCCTGCACTGTTTGCAGTGCCAGTTGACGTTAAAGTTCACTTGAAGATATTAAAGCAAACACTTAACAGGCTCAGTGTACGCTTTGGATTAAAAGTTATTTAGGTTGCTTTCGCATATACAATGTACCATCTTTAAAATATATTTAAATACAAATAATTTCTGTTATATGACACCAGGATATGACTCTAAACTAAACTTTTGACACGCACCTAGGCATTTCTAGAGAAAATGCAAAACAAACAATCTTTTATAATTCATGGAAGACCGAAAAAATGTATGCAATAAGAAAAATGTTTCCAGGAGCCATACATGGGGGTCTGTATTCAATTGTGGATATGAAATTACATCAGTATTCAACATAGCAATTACAAACCATTGAATTATAATAAAAATAAATGTTTTTTGCCGGTGAAAAAGGCCTTCACTCTCCACCTAACATTTCTAAATAGACTAACTCTGACTTCACATAATAGTGAGAATAAGTAGAATGCTCCTTTATCCCACTAATATGCATTCTCACTTTACAAAACCACACACTTCCAATTAATGGAGCATTTAATGTATTGATGTAATTTGTATGATAAATTTAGTTTCTCTGTAATGCTTGACAAAGTATAATGTTGGTCCACACAATAACCCTGGATGGTCCATTGTTTCCTTGTAACACTCACCCTGTCAGGTATTATTATTTGCATTTTAATTGGTATTTGTCACCCATAAATGCTGACATATTGCGGAACTTTGTTGTCTGTTTAGTCTTTTAAAAACAGTAACATGGCTTATAATTGTTGGACATGTAGCACTGATACCGTATTTCAACAGTGCAAGTATAAAAAGCTAAATAATTATAAAATAGGTCATGGTCTTGAAAATTTTTGTTTTCAGTAGACCACATGGCATAATGGTTGACAGCTTTCACTTTAGACACATTTCAGAGCTCTTCTAGGAAATACATGGCTATTTTTGCTACTGAGTTATCGGAAACGTTGCTGTGTAGTGTGTCATGGAAACCAAATGATGTGCTGATCTAAAAATTACATTTCTGAATAGCTATGCAAGTTAAACCTTTAGCATTAGTAGTTCTTGAATGCAATTTTCCACAGTCCTATGTAAGATCTTACCATAGGTAATACTTCTCTCACCTTGCATGTCTGTTGAGATTCTTTTCCTTGATGAATGTTTAAATGTCATTTTTTAGGTCTCAATGACTACTCATACCTGTGGTTTCATTGGTCTGAAGACAGCAGACTATACACTGTGTTACCCTGTTAACTTGTTTTCAGGATATTAGATGAGACTTATTGGAATATTAGTGCACCCATTCAGGGTTTTTTTTATTTTTATTTTTTTACTGACACTTTGGTCCTATCTCTGTAAAATATGATGCAAGGCTGCGGATTTTAAGTTAGATCATGTACGTGTCTGATATGTTCATTTGTATTCAGTGGCTTAATCCAGCTGGTCTGATATAAACTGTCATGTTCTGTAGACTGAAACCTTGGCACTCTCCCACACATGAGTTTTATGAAATTGTCTTAACAGCTTTAGTGAATGTACTTAGGTTCCTGTTAAAATCCTGCAAATAGTAATTTTTGATGCTTTAAATATTGAAACTGCAGGTGCAGATGTGTGTGTAGTGTATACATTTTTATTTTTACCAGGTAAATTAAATGCTCTTTTGACTGTTTTCAGTGACAACCAAGGAAAAAATGTTCACTAAAAATGTAAAATGCACTTTGTGAGCTAAAAGCAAACAGTAATGTACTTGTTAACTTAAACTTATCAAAATATTTTTTTTTATGGGGGGGGGTGCTAACTTTTTGGTGACTATCAGATCTCAAGTAATCATCTTCCCCATTTGTTCCAATGTGGGTGAGGGATGAATATCCCAATCATTCACCTGTCGGATGAAACGTGTTTCTGGGAGGTCATTAGACAGGCAACCATCAGGGGATTGTTTTTGTGTATGCATTAACATCCCAAGCCTTTTGGTTGCCCACAGACAGTCTCCAGTATTGGTCTCCACACATGCTGACTGCTATGCATGCCTGTCTGTAGATACAGCATTACACTGCTTGGCGTGCATGTTCGATCATGTTCCAGAAGCTGTTGGCATCTGCTAAGTTGTGAAACCACCCCTAGCCTCTGCCTGTGTTTGTTGTCAGTACAGCAGTGAGAATAATCAGTTAATTTCCTCCCTGGATGAGCAAGCTGACCGTAGATGATCATTGTCATCTTCCCTGCCTGGATCCTTCATTGCTTGAGCTGGTAGTCAAACTTGGATCATCTGTGTAGTCAGGGCTATATCCTTTTATGCCTCCTGGATGGGAAACTTATCAACAGAGTACTAGTAAGTGAAACTTAGAACATTTGGTAGTGAAAAAAAACAAATACTACATAATAGTTGAGTCTAAAAGTTTTAAGATGTTGATGGTAAACAAAAGAAAATAGTAATAGCAATCAGAATATGTTTCTTCTGTAGCAAGACTGTTTATGTGAGGAACAGAAGTAAACTGGGAATGCACTGTGAATATACAGGTGAGAAAGTATGCATGCTCATGTGTAAGAGAAATACAAGGGAAATAGTAGGCATTGTGTATGCATTATTATGAGTAGTAGAAAGAGCATATGACAGTAGTGAAAGAGCAAGGTCGGGTCATGGTATTACTAAAACCTAGGTTGGAGTCATGTTATAATACAAGATTCCAGTGTAGGGCCATGAATAAGCATTAGAAAAGACAGTGTTTGCAGGGAAGGTTGTCAAGAAGAAGAACTAGGCTGTATAGCCTGCAGCCAAAAAGTAACATCGGGAAAAAGAACATGGATATCACGCAGTGGTCACTTTTTAATATTCAAAGATATAAATGTTGATTGTATCAGACCAATCAGAACTACCAGTGTCCCATTTGGTAAACTTTCATTGCCCACAGAAAGCAGGGGAGTAGCCATAGTGTGACACTCAAATCACTAAGCCTACCAGAAGGCAAACTGTTATACCTCTTGGTGCGATACTTCAGGACAAAGCAAAACTAGTGGGCAACAAAAGTACAAAATCAGGTACAGATTGTAAATGTTGCTCTTACAGGTTTATAGACAGTTACTAGGCTTGCAGTCTAAAAGGACCATTGAGGAGCCTAGCCCAAATTCCCAATTGCCCCAAGCAATGTCTGGTTAAGTGACTTGTTCAAGGTCACATAGTAGCAAATGAGGGTGAGAGAATCAAATCCTTTCCATAGGAACTGTAGCTTACAGCCTTAACCCTCTGTGCTATCTGTCAGAGGGCTCACAGCCTTAACCCTCTGTGCTATCTGTCAGTAACCCTCTGTGCTATCTGTCAGAGGGCTAACCCTCTGTGCTATCTGTCAGAGGGCTCACATAACCCTCTGTGCTATCTGTCAGAGGGCTCACAAACCCTCTGTGCTATCTGTCAGAGGGCTCACAGAACCCTCTGTGCTATCTGTCAGAGTAACCCTCTGTGCTATCTGTCAGAGGGCTCACAGCCTTAACCCTCTGTGCTATCTGTCAGAGGGCTCACAGCCTTAACCCTCTGTGCTATCTGTCAGAGGGCTCACAGCCTTAACCCTCTGTGCTATCTGTCAGAGGGCTAACCCTCTGTGCTATCTGTCAGAGGGCTCACAGCCTTAACCCTCTGTGCTATCTGTCAGAGGGTTAAGTTAGAAAGTTAAAAGAATAGCAGGTTTTGCATTAGCATGCATTTTCTGAAGGATGCAAAGTTTGAAACTCAAACATCTGTTATTATTTACTGACCTCAGTCCTCAGTGGTTTGTCAGAAAAACACAACTTGTATGTGGAATAAGAAAAATATAAGAGGCAAAAATCTGGATAGTTTGCAAAATTGTGAAAAGTTGAGAGGGTTTTTGCCAATTAAAATAATACCTAACAATGACAAATCAGGATGCATTATATTTAAGCAGCAGTTTCAGGCAGAGGTCTCCTCTCTAACAAGCTGTAGCAAATAAAAATATATATTGTGAGTATCCTTGTGTGCCCAGTGCGAAACAAAAGCAGTAAACTGTGCCCCCCCAACCAGGATTTGCATTACTTCTTTAAAGCTTTACGTTAGTGACTGTGAAATGAGGCGTTGGGGTGGGAGAAAGTAACTGACTCTGGACTACTGAAGAGAAAGAAGTCTTAAAGTAAACTTTTTAAAGATTGTATGCAAATGGCTGAAATGGAAGCAAGTGTAATGCTTCTGTTTAAGCCGTTATGCACATTTCCTGCTTTCAGTGGACAGACACTTTGTGCAGGAGTTTTCCAGTTGCCTCCAAAATATTAAAAACTAACATCATGGCTGATGTTTTCTGTTTTTAAGGAAATGATGGACAGAAGTGTTGTGCTCGTCCACTGTGCTGACATAAATGAGTGGCTTGCTGAGCTATGAGAAGCAGAAATAAGTTGTACTTTTTGCACAAAAACCTACAATCTTTGACTACCCCCCCCCCACAAACACACCTACAATCTTAGACTACCCCCCCCCCCACACACACACATTAAAAGAAAAAAATCTCTGACAGAAGAAAAATGCAGGAAACAAACCTCCTGCAAGTATGTTGTATGGCGGAACTTCCATGGCAGGGCAAGCCACCCGGTGGTGTAAACCTTGGCTCCAGATGATTGTTACTGGTGAAGTGACACCCCAATCTCATGTTCAAAAATGGGAAAAATGAGTTGTGGATGGATTTATTTGTTTAGTTTACATTATTACAGACAAACATTTCAAATAACCTGTTTGTCTGTTTGCTTGCCTGCATCACTGAGGAAACTTCTTTCAAAAAAAGGTTTGGCCATACTTCAAAGTGCATCATCCACTCAGTTACATTATCACGACATAATGTACAATGACACATTTCCACTAACCTACACATATCTGATTTATACCTACTTGATTCCTGCTATAATAAAATAGCAAAATGTGCTGCTAATATACCCAACAGGACCCATCATTGCCTTGTTGTTCAAAAACTACACTGGCTTGAATTTCCCAATCTGTTATTACTCAATCAGCTCACTGATGCCCACTCTGTTATCCACAAACCTGAACCTGCCCTGCACTCTCCTACCTAGTGCAACTAAAAACCAACCCCAGGACCCTTAGATCATCTGATAAACTTGTACTCAAGGTAACAAAGTCCCATAATTACTTTGATGACTCTCTTCTCTTCTCTTATAAAGTAGCCAAACAGTGGAACCTAATACCCCAGAATATGCTAAAAACATAAATAGTGATAGCTTCAAACAACTCCTAAAGGAATACCTTACTCAATAATGGCTATGCTCCTGTAAGACTCATGGCTAGTTTCTCATGCCATCAATCAAAAGTTTCTTTTCTACTATATTCTCCTTGTCTTACTTCTACCAAATGAAAATGCTACAATGGTTTGTTTTAGTTATGTATCTAATGAGTTTCATATTGCTGTCTGTAGTAAGGCTTAGGAAATGAAATGTTTTTTGTTTACATTCTCTTTTTGTAAATTGTGATTGTAGGCAACTGTTAAACTTTTGTATATTCTTTGTAAATCTTTGTAAAATTATTGTAATCTTTTTTGTACTGTTGTTATGGAACTTTTCTCCCTGGGTCTCCGCTGAAAACAGGCTACTTGCCCAGCTGGACACTACCCGGTTAACAAATGTAAAATAAATAAATAAACACACTGCTGGGGAAGGAGGTTGCCATGCATACAACAGTGCTTCAGGAAAGCATGGTCAATTTTAAAGTATTTTTTATCTTAACCCTTTACCCTTGTTTCATAAAAGCAATGTCATAACTCACAATTAGAATGGCTACAAAAATGGAATGAGGCATCAAGATGTTCTTCCACAGGTAAGCATTCTGATTGCACCTGATCTTTAAATTAACTCTCATTTTGTATTATGCATATAGCATCAAAAGCAGCACATCAGAAAAAGTCATGAGCAAAATAAAGCTCCATCATCCAATGGAATAATCTAATAAGGTACTAAACTTTAGTTTGAATAATACCATTGTATAATAGCAACATATAACATCCCTATATGGGTAATGCAGGTTTTCACAAAACATACCTGCCATCAGTAAATCCACATTTCCCACACTTGAACATTATATATTCCTTAATTATACAATAACAAATCATTTGTATTTAGAAATGAGCATGCTGACTGGACAAGCCAATCAGAGTGCAAGTTGTAAATTGAGCATATACCAATAGAATAAAGTCCGTCTAGTGAAATACCATTGACTGTCTGGATTTTCTATTGGAATATGCTGAGTGACAGAGCAAAACAGAACAAAAATCAGGTATGTTCTCAAAAATAAACAGAAACTTACTTGATTCCCCTTCTGTTTATGTGCTGTCCCTTATATAATCTCAGAAAGAAAGCAATGGAGATTCTCTTTTCTTTGTTGCCTCTCCTGCACCGATGTAGTGTGCAAGCATGGGGAAGCAAGTCCCATACGCATGCTCAATACATCATTAAAGAAGAAATATGCAGAGGAACACTTTAGTGCCCTTATACAAAGACATTATTTAAGAAATGTAAGCAATTTCTTTCTTAAGTAATGTCATTGTATAATAGCAACAATCCATGACTGTGTGTGGGCATATCAGGATTTAACTATGTTTGGCTTGGTTTAATCACTTTGGCTTTGGAGGGGAGAGCAGCATTTTTAGAAAGTTCCAGATAATATATGATAAATTAGTAATGAACATTTTGGGGTTAAACTTGGAAAGGTTACATGTTTTGTAAGCATGCTGTTTCAGTGGATATGTGAGATGTCTGATTGGATATATCAAGAGATGATCACTGAAACAGGCATTGCACCTGAGGTGGTATATTAGCTGGGACCTGATACTAGGATCCATTCTAATAGGGAATTTGATGTCTTGCTATAATGTGTAGTGCTATTAGTTAGCTGTGTGAAACCAAATAAGTTCACACTAGATGTAGGAATGTTAGAGTCCAACCAGTTGACATTCACATCACCTAATAGTACTTTTTTTCTTGTGGAAATGTTATGGATATCCAGTGTAGAATATCTTCCAGTATAGATGTATTGTCACCAGGAGGGATGTAAGGAACAGTAATTTCATATTTGCTTATAATTGTTTAATTTCATGAAAGTAAAATGTTCTGCTGAATTGAATTTTGGAACTGATTTGTTGTAAGAGAAAATGTGATAGTTGTTAGGAAATATTAAAACAATGCCACCAGCTTTCCTCTTTATATTGTTATTACGGATGATGCTATAGCCAGGAGGTATAATGTTGGAGTCATTTATCCTGGGTTCAAGCCAAGTTTCAGTTACATTGAGAATATCAGACTTATGTTGGGTTATCTGGGCATGTAATTCAGCAAGTTCTTATGCTTCTAACATTTATAGCAGGAAAAACTATATCATTGGGGTTGGGGAGTTGACTATTGCAGGAGTAGAGTAGTGTGTAGAAGAAAATTGTCTTGATGTAATTGTGATAGGTGAGGCCAGGATTAGGGTGAATTTCTTTCTAGAAGGATTTTAGTATATTAGGGAATTATTGATACTTGTTTTTGAATTGTGTTTTTCGCTCTTAATTTTATTTTGGTTGAGTTGAAATGCAGTTAATCAGTCTATACTTGGAGTAAAGCTGAGGGTCATCATTAAATAGGTTTGGTGTCATGTGTGGAAAGTGTAGGGAAAAGTATGACTGTGTGGTTGGGACTGAGTTAGATATGTGTTAGGAACTATTATAGAGTCATGGTAGGATGAAATATGGCCCAGTAACAGGAAAAGTATAGCGGCTAGGCTAGCACGATTAAGTAAAGGGATCTGTGTGTTGTAGCTGGCGGGAAGCAGGGATCAATAAGGAAAAAAAGTTGCATGGCAGAAAGATAGTTAGTGGTGGTGGAATCTGTAAGCTGACAGAAGGTAGGTAGAAAATAAATATTTTCTATTGAGAGAGTTAAGTTGTCCTAGTGTCTTCTCTGTAATGTAGAGAATAGAAGGGTTTAAAAGGCTAGAGTATGAGATTGTCGTTAAAACTGGAAGAAATGAGGGTTTAGTTGGGAAAAGTAGAAGATGCAATGTAAAATAGTTGCTGTTAGGGAGTGGTGTGATTATGGATGAATATAGTGCAAAGTAGTATGTAATAGAGAAAAGTAGTTGAGAATGGTGCTAAAAGATTAAATGGGAGTTGGGAGGGTTAGGGAATAGGAGTCAAGTGCAATGTGTATGTAGGAAGTATAATAGAGTAAGAGGGGTAGGGTAGTGGAGTGAAATGAAGGTGATTGTAGTGGGCTTCCACCATGAGGTCAGATTATACCAGATAATAATCGGTTTATAGCCAATACAAAGCAATTAACAGAGAGGTACAACATAGGACAAATTTTCTTTCATTTCCTAAATGCAGAAACCTGTCAAACAGGAAGACTATGTAACTGGCATATACAATGTAATCTATTGGCAAGAGGAAGGACAGTGGCCAGCTTAGTAGGTGGTCCTTAGAATGCAAGATTACTCTTTTGGGGGGGTGTTAAAGCCAATTTCCAGCACAGGCAGACATGTATGTGACTAGTTGAAATCAATACACAGTAAGGTTCTTAGTAGAGTTTTTCAAGCTGAATTTGCTTACATTGCACAAAGATAAAATTCTCAGTGAAAATGTCTGGGAGTTGACCCTTATGGCAGAGCTCCTGCACTATTGGGGTCAGATTTGGTGACCCTAGGCTCTGCAAGGAAAGAAAAGAGGAAAACTCTTTTAAACTATCATACTTTATTGAGGCAGTAAAGTTAATGCATATTCTAGAAAGAGATGGAGAAAGGACCATAGACTGTTGTACAAAGACAGAATTCTCAGTGAAAACATTTGGGAGTTGGCCATTGTGTCAGAGCTCCTGCAGTATTGGGGTCAGATGTGGTGAATACAGGCTATTGTGTAAAGATAAACTTCTCACTAAAATGTTTAGGAGTTGGCCCTTATGACAGAGCTCCTGCGATATTGGGGTTGGATGTGGTGACCAGAGACTCTGCACTGTGAAGGAAGTTGGGAACAGGAGGAGGAGAGAATAGTAAATGTTGTTGTGTCTTTCTGCTTTTTCCCGGTTTGGGGTCGCCACAGCAGAACTCCTGTCCGCTAATGATTGGCAGTTGATTTTTACGTGCCGAGTTACCAGCCCTGATGCACATGCCCATTCACGCCTGTCTCCACGCAGAAGACTCTCTAGCTGAGAATCGAACCGGACAGCATCTTACTGTGAGGCGACAACGCTACTGCAGCACCACCAGTAGGTAATAGTATGCTGTATATCCTAGAAAAGTATCATCCAAACAATAACTTATAATTTATATGATCTTAACTGTAGAGCAGGACTAATAGACACTTTGACATTTAACCCTGGGGGAATGTGGGCACTAAGCTTCAATTGCCATAATAGTTCCTTATGTTCTAATAAAACATCTCACATCCCACCCCTTGGGTCCTACCTGCTCCAAAATGACAAACTTAAATCTCTTAAAATCCTCACATTTTGTTACATGCTTGTATAGTCCATTGTTTTCATTACAATTTTTTATGTCATAAATACATTTTTGCATTTTAACTCTTAAAGTCCTTTTTCTTTTACCAACATAGAAACTTGTACATATGTCACAAAGTTATTGAAAAGCTTATAGATGCATAGGTTCATAGGAGGTTACTAGACTAATGTCGCTAGGGTATTTACAAGCCTTACCAAGTTCAACCCTTGTTCCCTTAAGGGTCTAGAGATATGTTGTATGTTATAAGCAGATCTAAATCAGCACCAACTGCCCATATCCATGAGGGACACAGGTGAAACCCCTGGGGCGAATTTACAGTTTCCCATCCAATCATCCAAGTTAGGCTTAAATAGGGTTTATGAGGGGCTCTGTTTAACCTGTACGGAAGTTTATTCCAGAGGAGAGGCAGCCTCTTGGGAGACGTATCTGTCTCCTCAGCAAGTCTTGTTGATGTCACTTGCTAGGTTAAGGTCCCTAGAGTGAGTGAATCACATTCATAAACACACCACCAAACAATAATAATCAAAGAAACACAAATTTTGCCAGCACCTTCTTTTATTCCAGCAACAGCGATCTGGCACCTCGGCAGTTCACCTTCAAGGATCACAGTACAATATTTTCAGCTGTTTCTTATACTCTACAAACAGCTTAATAAGATCCAATAATTCAATTACATTAAATTAAAGTGACAGTGCATCTTAGATACATTCATCTAAATATCATAGAACATACAATAATAAATCTAACAAATTCACACAAATATACATATATATCATTTTTCCACAGAAACATCATATAAATAAATTAATAAATAATAAATAACCACATTAAATAGCTACTATAAAAAGCCCATTAAATCCCTACTTCCTGATTTAAACCAAGGGGCCTTAGAGTCTATAATTTAAATATCATTCTAGTTTCTAACTCTAATAACTTCCCAATATAGTCACCCCCTCTAGGCAAAAAAGGTTTTGCAAGTACACAAAAAAATCAAGCCACTATCTGAACCCCCATGCTTTTCATGAAAATGTTTGGCTACAGGACTGATTCATTATTACTTCTTATGTCTCTAAGATGTTCAAGGATCAGAATCCTAACCATGCATTTAGTTTGTCCTATGTACCAAGTATTAGAACAAGAACAACCCAAAATGTACACCACCCCCGTCGATCTGCAGTTAAAATAATATCTATAATTAAACCTTTTCCCATTAATTATTGATAAAGTATTAACTCTATTACAAATACTGCAATGACCACAGGGGAAAGTGCCCAAAGGCAAATTAGCATTAATTCCCACAACAAAATTATAATTTAATAACTCCTTCAAAATTTTTCCTTTAGTAAAAGAAAATGTGACATATTTGAGGACTAGGTGACCTATGCTCTCATCATCAGAAATAATATACCAAAATCTCCTCACAATATTTATTAATTCATCAGAAAAAGGAGAAAACCTTGTCACATAAAAGAGCTTTTTACTCACATCCACATCTCTAACATTATGCACCCTCCCTTCAGGATTATCCTTTTTAATACATATTGTTTGAGGCTCCTTCGTAGCATCCCCAAGTACTGCATGTTTACACCTCAATAACTTTACTTCATTATAACCTCTCTCTTTTAATCTCCTCTCAACATCATCCATTTCAATTATTCTCTCATTTTCATTACTAGTATGGTCATAAATTCTCTTAAATTCACTATACGGCAGATAATTTAACAGATGCTCAGGATGCATACTAGTGGCATGTAGGAACATATTAACTGAAGATGGCTTTCTGTATGGTCTAAAACCAACATCTTCACCATCCCCATATAATTTCACATCCAAAAAATTAATAACATCTCTATTTAACTCATAAGAAAAAGTTAAACCATGCTCATTACTATTAAGGGCTTCAAAAAAAATCCATGAAATCACTAAAATCACCCCTACAAATAAATATAAGGTCATCAAATCCCATATAGATAATAGCATATGAGGGTGCATAAGAGGCCCCCCATTGCTGTACCATTTAATTGCAGAAAAAAATTCATTATTGAAGGAAAAATAATTATGGGTTAAACAAAACTCCAGTAAACTAATCAAAAAAGTTGTTCTAGAACCATCACCTAACATATCCATAACAGATTCCAGACCCCATCTCAATTTAATATTAGTGTACAGAGATTTTACATCAATAGTCACCCAATAATAGTCACTCTGCCATTGAATATTAGCTAATTCATTTAATAAATCCTGTATATTTTTGAGTCAATCATATACCATTTGACGTATGAATGTGCAGCATTTACAGTAAGGCAGGATTAGAGCTTGCCTCGGAGTAGTCCATATGATACAGAGTATAGTGACAGTAATTTCAGTCTGTCCATGTAAGACACGTGCTGAAGATGCTGAAATTTCTTTGTGAGGCACCTTTGAGGTCTCTCCAGTTGCTGTAGGTGCCTGTTTAGGAACATACCAAAGGGAGCATTGTAATGTATTATTGGCATGATGAGCAAAAAGTACAGGGGAGTTATAACCTCTTATCTGGTCTGGAAACTATGCCCTTGCTTATGAGGTGAGCAACATAGAAGGCCTTCCTTTCCATTGTGGAGACACAGTGATCAAAAGTAAGGTTCCTGTCAACCTGCATGCCCAAATACCTCACCACTGTTTTAGAGCTTCAGGTGTTGCTGTTATTAATATGGTAATCTGGAGGGGCATCGCCTTTGCCAAATGGGAGATAATGCATTTTTTTCCATTGAGTTTAAGACCACGACTTTGGCACCAATCACTGGTTTGTGTAAGTCCTTCTTATAGAATGTAGACATCATTTGGGGACTCAGTGATTGCTCCCAGTTTGCAGTCATCAGCAAACTTTGTCAGCCACAGACCTTTTTTTTTTGCCTGTACTTTTGAAAAATAGATTCCAAACAACAGGGGCCCCAGTACCGATCCCTGTGGAACACCACTGGTAATGGGTCTGCTGATGCAGGTGGAGTCCCCTATTTTGACTCAGTGTGTTCTGTTGGTGAGCCAGTTTGCAACCCACTTGACAGTATATGGGTTGACCCCCAGCTGGGTGAGTTTTTTCAATGATACCTGAATGGGGGGCTTGTGTCAAAGGTCCTGGCCAAGTCTAGGTAGGCCATATGCACAGATATGCCTTCGTCCAGGGCTTTATTAACAGTCTCAAAAAAGTTCAACAGGTTCAACAGGCAGGATCTCCCTTTAAGAAAACCAAACTGAGTCGGGTCAAGTGTTTGAAGGTCTCCTATATCCTTGCTGATAAGATCCATGATGATTCTCTCCATGGCCTTGTAGATGAGGCTGATTAGGCTAATGAGTCTATAGTTCCCAGGTCAGTGGATGCACCCTGCTTGTGCAAGTGGATGATGGTAGCTGTTTTCCATTCAGCAGGGACAAAACCAGTGCTTAGGCTGTGGTTGAAGAGAGTACCCAAATTGTGTTGCTGACTCCTGTTTTAAACCACTGAGAACACATACTGAGATGTTATCAGGTCTCACAGACACTGTGTTTTTGGCATTGAAAAGAGTGGTTTAGACCTGCTGATTAGAGATACTAGGTGGAGAATAGGTGGTAGAAATGTCTTGGGGTATATGTGGCAGGGGCAGGGGGAGAAGTTTTCACTGAACCTGTCTGCTAGCAGGTTAGCTATTTCCATTGGTTCAGTATATGTGGTACCATTCACTACCAGTTCAGTGCAAATCTGGGCTTTTCCTTTAAGGTTTTGGATGTAGATAAAGAATGCCTTATGGTTATCCGTAGCTAGGATGCTAATCTAGATTCATAGTTAGCGTTAGAGGACTTTACAAGATGTCTTATTTGCTTATTCAAGCTGAGAAGGGTGTGCTTCCAATTCTGAGATCGTTACTTCTTGCTCTTAGCAATTTCTTATTCTTATTATATAACCTGTATATATAACTGTTTTTACAGTGAAGCTTTGTGTCCACATTCCCCCAGGGTTAAATGACAAAGTGTCTATTAGTCCTGCTCTACAGTTAAGATCATGTAAATTATAAGTTATTGTTTGGATGATCCTTTTTTAGTATATACATATTTTAGTACATATTTTTAAAGGTAGGTTAGTGTTTTACACACACACACACACACACATATATATATATATATATATATATATATATATATATATATATACATACATATACACAGTGGATATAAAAAGTCTACACACCCCTATTAAAATGCCAGGTTTTTGTGATATAAAAAATGAGACCACTAAATCATTTCAAAACTTTTCCCACCTTTAATGTGACCTATAACTTGTACAATTCAATTGAAAAGCAAACAAATCTGTTAAGGAAAAAATATACAATAAACATACAATAAGCTATTTGCATAAGTGTGCATACCCTTAAACTAATACTTTGTTGAATCACCTTTTGATTTAATTACAGCATTCCGTCTTTTTGGGTAGGAGTCTATCAGCATGACACATCTTGACTTGGCAATATTTGTCCACTTTTCTTTGTAAAAATGCTCCAAATCTGTCACATTACGAGGGCATCTCTTGTGCACAGCCCTCTTCAGGTTATCCCACAGATTTTCTATTGAATTTAGGTCTGGGCTCTGGCTGGGTCATTCCAAAAGTTTAATTTTCTTCTAGTGAAGCCATTCTTTTGTTGACTTGGATGTATGCTTGGGGTCATTGTCTTGTGTAAGGTGAAATTACTCTTCATCTTCAGCCAAAAGTGACTGGTATTTGGAACTGTTCATAATTACCATCACATTGACTAAAGCCCCAGTTCCAGCTGAAGAAAAGCAACCCCAAATCATGATACTGCCACCACCATGCTTTACCGTGGGGGGTGGTGTTCTTTTGGTGATGCAAAGTGTTGCTTTTGGACTAGACATACATTTTGGAATTGTGGCCAAAAAGTTTAACCATTGTCTCATCAGCCCATAACACATATTCCCACATGCTTTTGAGAGACTTGATGTATTGTTTTGCACATTTTAGCTGGGACTGGATGTTTTTCTGTGTAAGAAAAGGCTTCCGTCTTGCAGTCCTACCCCATAGCCCAGACATATGGAGAATATGGGAGATTGTTGTCACATGTAGTACACAACCAGTACTTGCCAGAAATTCCTGCAGTTCCTTCATTGCTGCTGTAGGTCTCTTGGCAGCCTCCCTGACCAGTTTTCATTTTGTCTTTTCATCAATTTTGAAGGGACGTTCAGTTATTTGCAACATCACTGTTGTTTCATATTTTCTCCACCTTTTGATGACTTTTTTCTCTGTGTTCAGTGGTATATCCAATGCTGTGGAAATTTTTTTGTACCCTTCTCCTGACTGATACCTTTCAACAATGATATCCCTTTGATGCTTTGTAAGGTCTCTGCAAACCATGGCTTTTGCTGTGGCAGGCAACTGGGTAAATGTCAGGAAAATCCTACTAGAACAGCTGAACTTTATTTGGGGTTAATCAGAGTCTCTTTAATTGATGGCAGGTGTGTACCCAAGAAGACTGAATGTTGTAATTAAATCAATCAATAACAAAGAAGAGGGTAAGAGTTGTGAAGTAATTTATGAAAATATTTAGTATGAAAGATGTGATTTAAGTAGTAGCAGCTTGGGAAAAAATTACATTATTCCCAGAGGTACAATAACTGGGCTAGACTAGACAGAAATTATATTTCATAGGAACATGTGCATTTAATTGAGAACTTTGATACACATGCAATAACTATTTTAGATCATGCACCAATAATTACCAAGATAAAAATGCAGAATGATGAAGTAAAGATGAGATACTGTCACTTCCGCCAACTACCTGTTAAAAAGAGAGGAATTTAAGACATGGGTAGTGGAGGTTATTGCAAATTATTAGGGAAGAAAGAAATTATTCCAGAAGTTATAGCTAGTGAGTGGGGTAAAAGGAAAGTGGAGTTTAAAAGCAGGAGTAGAAATAAAAGGAAAAGAGATCTGGTTAAGAAGTAGCTAACAAGAATTATTTAGAGGGGCTAACAAATGTCAAGGTATTACATAATAAAGAGAATCTCACAGACAAGAAAATGAGCAATTGCAGAGAGCTAAAGAGAAGATAAGGTGATACTTGGATAATATGCACGACTTTAGAAAGATTTCTGTCAAGCAACTGTTTTTTTCAAATACAGTTGAATAAATTCCATAGTATTTGTATATAACATCTTAAATAACTATGTATACACTATTCACATTAGCCTGACACTATAACAGAGCTCAATATATGCAATTACTTTATAGGTTATAACAATACAGTTATCAGAATGTATCTGTTCAGTTATTGTAAAGTGTCAATCAATAGTAAGATTTTTTTTCATGGATTGTTAATAAATGGCTTAGGATGAGTCCTTAATTCATTAATTTTTATTTCCAACAATGCTGTGGTCTTCCAAAGTTGGTATTGTGTTTGTATTCCATCTTCTTGTTATACACTCCCTTGAGATTGCAAGTATTGTCCATACTAAATACATAACACTTCCTTGAGATTGCAAGTATTGTCCATACTAGATACATATTTCACTCATTCAAATGAGGACCTTCGTACACATTTAATAATACTAGAGCTTTAGATAAGTTAAATGATTCATTAAATAAAGCTTGTAAAAGTTTTTAATAACATTCCAAAATGGCTTAATTTTAACACAGTCGAAGCAAATGTGATTCCAATCTGCATTGTGTATTTGCTCACACCTCCAACATATTCAGTTTGTGGAAGAATTAATTTTAGTAATTTTATCTGGAGTTAAGAATGCTCTGTGCAAGCATTTCTAATTAAAAACTTTGCAGTATTGTGTAAAGGATGTATGTTTTATTAATAATAAAATATTTGATTTAATTTCTTCAATTAGCTGTAATGAGTGTCCTTTTGTTATATAATTTCAATATGATGATTTGGTTCTTGTTTTATAATTTATCAATATCTTGTAAAATTTTGAAATACTGTTTCCCATGTCATAATCATTATATATGATTTCATATAGGTATTTCATAAATTTCGGTATTTCTTTAAATGAAGAATTACTAATTATTCTGCATAAACCTTGTGAATACATCAGAATGCTTTGCATAGTTAGCCAATCTTGTTGTGGAATTTTGTATGTTGTTTCTATTGTTTGCATATACAGAACATTTAGTTTTTTGATAAATTGAAACCAACAAACAAATCCTTTCTGTTCCCAGGAATTAATTTTTTTTGTATATTTTATGTGGATAGCTCTTCATAACTATGAATAGTGTTAAAAGATCAAACCAGATTTTTAAATCTATATTTGCATTAATAATTTTCCTAAATGAGTCAATGTAATACTTAATCATGTGAGTTTTAGTGGGCTTAGTTATATTATATTTCATACTAATACATATGTGCCATGGCAAATTGTTTTTATCTTTTTGAATTTTTTTTTTTGTAAATCAAATTCATTTATTGATACTGCAGTTAATAATTCTTTCCAATTTGCAGAATAATTTGGACTTATCCAATCTGAGATTATTTTAGATATTGATGCTTTTATATATGTTTTTATATCAGGAAAGTTTAATCCTCCCTGTTTCCATGGTCTGATATGATGTATTAAAGCTATTCTGTTTCTTTTGGGAAACTATAAAAATTGTATTAGGCATGAGCTTATTTCTTTCAGTATATTCCTTTCTGGTAACAGTTGTATTGCCAAAGCTATATATAGAATCTTGGCTAGTAAAACCATTTTTATTAACTGTAGTCTATCTTCAAATGTTAATATTATTTTGTTCCACTTTTCCACAGAGATTTTAATTGTATTGATGATATTATTGTAGTTTGTTGAGACTAATTCATTATTATCCTTGCATAACTCAATTCCTAGATATTTTAAGGTAGATTCTTGTGATTCTCCTTCATCTGCAATTCTTTTTTTTTTATTTAAAAATAAAAATTTAGATTTTGATTTATTGAAAACGAGTCCTGAAGTCCTGTAAAATGTGTCAATTAAAATATCTAATTCTTCTAATGTCTCTTTTGTAATGGATAATGTTAATAATATGTTATTAGCAAAGAGCATTAGTTTAGAATTGTGTTGTTCATAAACATCTACTCCTTTGATTTTGTATTGTTAAGTATTGAATCTGCAAATATTTCAGTAGCCAAAGCAAATAGAATCAGTGACATGGGATATCTTTATTTAGTACCCTTTGTTATATGTATAAATTCAGAGGTGACACAACTGTTTTTGATAACTCCAGAGCACAAAAACTTTTGGCACAGTGACTTAGGCAACAGAAAGTAGAAAGGGCTGTCACCAAGCTTGGGGAGCCTGTGATAAAAATAACCAGATGTTGTGTAGAGGTATTCAGGATATTTCAGAAATTGTATGAAAATTTGTATAAAGCAGAGAAGTGGTGAAATGAAGACAAAGCACAAATGGAAATATTTATGAAATACATGCGAATGTTTGAGACAGATGAGGCTCAACAATTAACAGTTAAGACAGGAGATGAGATAAAAATCATGATGTATAACTAATTTGCAGGAAAGTCTCCAGGAATATATGGTATTCTGCTGGAAGCTTGGAAGCTAGGAGGGAAGAAAGTAGTAAAGATCTGGAAAGATTTGTTTAACAGTATTTTAAAAGGGGGAGAGGTGCCATCATCCTGGAAAAAAGCTGTGGTAGCTGCAATACTTCAGTATAGAAAAGACCCATCAGATCAAGCTTTATATTTGCCAATTTCAATTTTAATATATATATCATAGTTATAAAGTTTTTTATGTCTAATTTCTAAAGTAATGACTAAAGGGATGCTAAAATTGATAAGATATGAATCAGTGTGGGTCCATGGAGGGGAGGCAAACATTTAACAATATTAACAGAATCATGATGACCTAGAGGGAAGCAGAATGTAAGAAAATACCAATATTGTTGGTGGGTCGTGATGCAGAGAAAGCACTCAACAGAGTAAACTGGTATTTTGTGAGTAGGGCAGTGAAAGCATTTCCTGATACAGTAATAAGGTTAATTAGAATGTATGAGGGATCAGAGCAAAAATCAAAGTGGGAGGTGCCTCTCTGATACGTTGTGTTTGAACAGAGGAACTAAGTAAGGGTGTCCTTTTTCTCCTTTGTTATTCCTTTATATTAAGTACCATTAGCAAAGAAAATAAAGGACTGAAAAATTCAAGGATATAATTGGTATGGCATTCAAAAAATGTTGTCTTTATTTACAGATTATATTATTTTGTACCTGATGTAATCAGAAAAGGATGTCTCAAAGCTGTGGACCATTCTGAGAAGGTTCTGTGTTTTTTTGGGATATAAAATTAAAGAAAAGAAAACAAAAGGCTGTAGCTGTAAACTACACACCAACACATGAATTGTTTCAGCAATACTCATACTTATGGGGGGGTGATAAAATGAAGTATTTAGGAGTGTGCATTTAAAAGGATTCTGTTATGGCAGCAAAGGATATGTGGGAACAGACTAAGCAAAAGATAATACAAAAACCGAGGAATGGAAAGCTCTTTTCTGTGGATAATGATAGCAAGATACAAGCAGAAATATGTTTGTAGTCTCTTTAGTTTTATAAACAGGTCAGACATTTTTTTTTTATCAAACAGAGGAGAAGTTGTGGATAGTAATTAATAAAGAGTTGAAGGATGTTATCTGGGAGGGGAAGAGGGAAAGAGTCAAGAGGGATAAGTTGATCATCCCAGTAGAACAAGGTTTAGGATTACCTAATTTTAAGGGATATTTTAGAGTTCCACAGTTAAGGCTGTTATACATAACCCAAACAGAAAGCTATAATTCAAAGTGGAAAGGGATTATGATGGGATGGGGGTAATTGTAATTCAAGAAATAAAGAAAGAATGGGATTTTGGACACAGATCCTTAAGGAGAATAGCAAGTCATACAAAATATTATATTCATAAAGTAGCACAAAGTACACTAAGAATTAAGCCAATGCAGGAATGGAGAAAGGAGATTTTGCTGATAGGGATGACTGCAATTATGGGTACAGAGAATAGGCAAGATGGGGCTGGAATTTCTGGAGAAATGGTACTGGGAATAAGTAATTAAAAGGGAAAGGTAATAGAATTAGAAGAGGCCAAGAATTCTTTTAGATTACAGGCTAGAGATCACCTTGATATCAAGAGTATAGACAAAGAGAAAGGGAGAGGTGAATCCTAAATGAAAGACCTGCACTGGTTGATTTTTTAACTGAATCTAGAACAGAAGCTGCAGTTAAAAAAGAGATAATAGTAGGGCATTTGAAACATTGCATGATAACAATAGGAATCAATCAGAGGAGGTCAGAAAAGATTGGAAAGAGATATTAGATAAGCAATTCACAAAGAAAGAATGGGAGGGTATATTTATGGCTTCCAAAAATGCAACAAAATCTAGAGAATTTAGGATTTTTGCCTGGAAGTGTTTGCATAGATACTTTATACCCCAAGCAGGCTTCAAATAATTTTTCCTCAGGTAGATGGCAAATGCTGGAGGAGTAATGGGGAAGAAAGAGCTACCTGGGAGCATATATTCTTGCTGCACACTGAACTGGTAGACTTTAAAAAAAAATCCCTACAGAGTACTCTCCTAGGAATACTGGTAAAACAAATGAGTGTAACTATGGAAATAATTATTTTGAGCTAGGATACAGGATCTGAATTGCATAGACATAATAAGACATTGTTAAGTTTAATTCTGGTGGTTACCAATAAAAGCAATTACTAGAAAATGGAAATCAAAGTCTAAACCCACTATACTTGAAGTAGTGAATATTGTAACAGAGATAAAAGAACAGGAAGTGGGATCTTCAGAAAAGGGTAGGAGTAAATTACATAGAAAAATTGGACATTGTGGGAACAATACATGCAGAAAAATGTTTTGGAGGAGAAATTAGGTTTAAGAGAAGGCTCAAATGGAACAATTTGTGTAAGATTGCTTTGATTGTATGGCAGAGAACAATGTGATGTATAATGTTTGTAAATGTGAACTTTTTGATATGGTTTGATTACTTTTATATAAATGTAAGTTTGCCTGTGTAGCAAATGATAATTCAGTAATGGTGTTTATTTATTTATTTATTTTTCTTGAAGGCCTTGCAGTTTTTGTAGGTGATCACCTTTCACTTGATTTCACTGTAGCTACTTCTGCTGACAAGTCATGTGGAGTTGTTCCCCATTCTTCCATAGGGTTGAGTGCCATGCTAGTAAGATGCCTATCCTCTTGTGTACAGCTCTTATAAAATGCTGCACTCCTGTCTGTATCCTACTCACAGACCAAGTGCTACAGCTGGAGAAAAGAAGGGCATTCAAAAGTTGTCTTAGCCAAAGACTACAAGTCTGTTTCTCTTTTCTGTATCATGTAACCTTCTTCAATGAAACCTATATGTGACATATAGACCAATAAAGAACCTCCTACTGCTTGAAACCCTTTGGTTAAAATTCCCCAAGTGAACTGATCGCAGGGAGACACTTTGCCTCAGTAAAATTAATATAATCCCTATATGAAGCATGACAGCTTTATATATCTCAATTATTTCATGTTAATGGAATTTCCCTTCCCATCATTAAACTCATCCAGTTATTCCATACATTCAAAGAGGAACAGGATAACCACATGGGGGCCCAGAAATTTATATTTATTTATGATGGTTGTAAGTTAAATGTTTATGGCTTTTGCATTTTTTTTAAGAAAAAAGTATAAGCCACACATACAGAAACCTTCATTGATGTTAGATTCCTACATGATGAATGACTTTTGTGCTCTTAGTATTCAGTAGTGGATGTGATGAGGAATGATAAACGAGATGTGTATAACAACACTAAAATGTGTTTGGGGTCTAACCAAGTAATAGAAAATATTGTACGGTGTCAGCTTATAAGTAAAAATGAAAGGGGATTGTTATAAATGCAAGAAATACTGTTATCTCCAAAAATGTCATCTAATTTACACTTTCATGCACTTGCTAGAAGAAAAAAATGTGATTTCTTCTTAAAACTGATTCACTATTCTAAAAATCTATATTCCATTTAAGTATCAATCCAGTCACCTGCAAACTTTTCAGGAAGCTGCACCGATATGGACTGTAGCCCAGAAGCATACCTAATATTCATAAGGATTTTATTTATTATGTTTTGTAGCCAGGGTTATCCATCTGGTAAAAAACAATTTTCGGCAGAACCCTAAGGAGACAAGTTCCTGAAAACAAAATTAAAATTATCACATTGAATATCATAATCAGGTCACCAGTCATAACCAGTTTAACATTTTGAATAAATTCACCTGGACTGCAAAGCTCAACAGGCAACATTTTTGAATCGGTTGAGAACACATTAACATGCAGTTATGATTGGAGACATGGCTATAATTCTTTATAGTACATGGAGGCTTAGCTGACCTGATGTACTGCAACCTACACAGAAAAGTAAAAGTATAGGTTTCTAAAGTACTTTACAGCTTTGCGAGTTGCATCATATTTAACACTACAAGGCAGATGATTGGCAGCACCAGTGTATTGTGCTCATGAAACAGTTTTAAATGCTGTTAGATAGTTTTTATTTGGCTGTGTGAGATGCCTTACAGCTTTTAAATCTGTCAGACTGCTTCCAGCAGTGTTTTATGGTAGCTGCAGCATGAGATATTCATATAACAGCTGTCAAAGGACCATATAAACGTTTATAGTGCATGGAATGCTGAAGTTATGCTCTGAAATCAATTAAAAAGATAAGCTAGCTAAGCACTTTTCATATATCCCTAATGTGAGAACCCATCTTATCAGCACTTAGCAGTGTTTACAAAAAGTTTGTTAAACACGTAATTGTTACTTATAATGGGCCTCACACTAGGGACTAACAACATATAGTATTAGCCAATAAAGAACAGTGGCAGAAGCTAAAAGACCTTTAAAATGTGTTAGGTACTCTCTCTGTCACTAGAGCAAAGTATTAAGCAGCTTTAAAAAGCCCTTTGCTCAGAAATATTCTCTTCTGCCTGTTACGTATTTGGCAGCAGCTTAGAGTTTAGCTGGCTTTCAGAGTCGTTAAAATTTGATAAAACACATTGCGCTCCTACACATTTTTATCTAACTGTTGTAGATGGAACAGTTAAAGCTCCATGTACTAAAAACAATGATGATGGGGCCTCAATGACCATAAGCTTTATTATCTGTTCTTGGCAGGGATGCCAAGATTCACCTCTGGTGCTTTGCTCTTGATGAGAATTTCTTGGCATCCATATGAAGCATTTATATCACATTATCGAAAGATGAAAATAGCGAATGCTATTTCATTGGCCTCAAAACATCTAAACATGAAAATATCAAACATTCAGAACA
>NC_056734.1:405138462-405145962 GCF_019279795.1 Protopterus annectens | reverse complement strand
CTCTGAGCTCATCCATAATAACATAAGGAATAATACCCAACACTGCCCTGAGCTCATCCATAATAACATAAGGAATAATACCCAACACTGCTCTGAGCTCATCCATAATAACATAAGGAATAATACCCAACACTGCTCTGAGCTCATCCATAATAACATAAGGAATAATACCCAACACTGCTCTGAGCTCATCCATAATAACATAAGGAATAATACCCAACACTGCTCTGAGCTCATCCATAATAACATAAGGAATAATACCCAACACTGCTCTGAGCTCATCCATAATAACATAAGGAATAATACCCAACACTGCTCTGAGCTCATCCATAATAACATAAGGAATAATACCCAACACTGCTCTGAGCTCATCCATAATAACATAAGGAATAATACCCAACACTGCTCTGAGCTCATCCATAATAACATAAGGAATAATACCCAACACTGTTCTGAGCTCACCCATATTAACATAAGGAATAATACCAAACACTGCTCTGAGCTCGTCAATAATAGCATAAGGAACAATACCCAACACTGCTCTGAGCTCATCCATAATAACATAAGGAATAATACCCAACACTGCTCTGAGCTCATCCATAATAACATAAGGAATAATACCCAACACTGGTCTGAGCTCATCCATAATAACATAAGGAATAATATTCAACACTGCTCTGAGCTCATCCATAATAGCATAAGGAATAGTACACAACACTGCTCTGAGCTCATCCATAATAATATGAGGAATAATACCCAACACTGCTCTGAGCTCATCCATAATAACATAAGGAATAATACCCAACACTGCTCTGAGCTCATCCATAATAACATAAGGAATAATACCCAACACTGCTCTGAGCTCATCCATAATAACATAAGGAATAATACCCAACACTGCTCTGAGCTCATCCATAATAACATAAGGAATAATACCCAACACTGCTCTGAGCTCATCCATAATAACATAAGGAATAATACCCAACACTGCTCTGAGCTCATCCATAAAAACATAAGGAATAATACCCAACACTGCTCTGAGCTCATCCATAATAACATAAGGAATAATACCCAACACTGCTCTGAGCTCATCCATAATAACATAAGGAATAATACCCAACACTGCTCTGAGCTCATCCATAATAACATAAGGAATAATACCCAACACTGCTCTGAGCTCATCCATAATAACATAAGGAATAATACCCAACACTGCTCTGAGCTCATCCATAATAACATAAGGAATAATACCCAACACTGCTCTGAGCTCATCCATAATAACATAAGGAATAATACCCAACACTGCTCTGAGCTCATCCATAATAACATAAGGAATAATACCCAACACTGCTCTGAGCTCATCCATAATAACATAAGGAATAATACCCAACACTGCTCTGAGCTCATCCATAATAACATAAGGAATAATACCCAACACTGCTCTGAGCTCATCCATAATAACATAAGGAATAATACCCAACACTGCTCTGAGCTCATCCATAATAACATAAGGAATAATACCCAACACTGCTCTGAGCTCATCCATAATAACATAAGGAATAATACCCAACACTGCTCTGAGCTCATCCATAATAACATAAGGAATAATACCCAACACTGCTCTGATCTCATCCATAATAACATAAGGAATAATACCCAACACTGCTCTGAGCTCATCCATAATAACATAAGGAATAATACCCAACACTGCTCTGAGCTCATCCATAATAACATAAGGAATAATACCCAACACTGCTCTGAGCTCATCCATAATAACATAAGGAATAATACCCAACACTGCTCTGAGCTCATCCATAATAACATAAGGAATAATACCCAACACTGCTCTGAGCTCATCCATAATAACATAAGGAATAATACCCAACACTGCTCTGAGCTCATCCATAATAACATAAGGAATAATACCCAACACTGCTCTGAGCTCATCCATAATAACATAAGGAATAATACCCAACAGTGCTCTGAGCTCATCCATAATAACATAAGGAATAATACCCAACACTGCTCTGAGCTCATCCATAATAACATAAGGAATAATACCCAACACTGCTCTGAGCTCATCCATAATAACATAAGGAATAATACCCAACACTGCTCTGAGCTCATCCATAATAACATAAGGAATAATACCCAACACTGCTCTGAGCTCATCCATAATAACATAAGGAATAATACCCAACACTGCTCTGAGCTCATCCATAATAACATAAGGAATAATACCCAACACTGCTCTGAGCTCATCCATAATAACATAAGGAATAATACCCAACACTGCTCTGAGCTCATCCATAATAACATAAGGAATAATACCCAACACTGCTCTGAGCTCATCCATAATAACATAAGGAATAATACCCAACACTGCTCTGAGCTCATCCATAATAACATAAGGAATAATACCCAACACTGCTCTGAGCTCATCCATAATAACATAAGGAATAATACCCAACACTGCTCTGAGCTCATCCATAATAACATAAGGAATAATACCCAACACTGCTCTGAGCTCATCCATAATAACATAAGGAATAATACCCAACAGTGCTCTGAGCTCATCCATAATAACATAAGGAATAATACCCAACACTGCTCTGAGCTCATCCATAATAACATAAGGAATAATACCCAACACTGCTCTGAGCTCATCCATAATAACATAAGGAATAATACCCAACACTGCTCTGAGCTCATCCATAATAACATAAGGAATAATACCCAACACTGCTCTGAGCTCATCCATAATAACATAAGGAATAATACCCAACACTGCTCTGAGCTCATCCATAATAACATAAGGAATAATACCCAACACTGCTCTGAGCTCATCCATAATAACATAAGGAATAATACCCAACACTGCTCTGATCTCATCCATAATAACATAAGGAATAATACCCAACACTGCTCTGAGCTCATCCATAATAACATAAGGAATAATACCCAACACTGCTCTGAGCTCATCCATAATAACATAAGGAATAATACCCAACACTGCTCTGAGCTCATCCATAATAACATAAGGAATAATACCCAACACTGCTCTGAGCTCATCCATAATAACATAAGGAATAATACCCAACACTGCTCTGAGCTCATCCATAATAACATAAGGAATAATACCCAACACTGCTCTGAGCTCATCCATAATAACATAAGGAATAATACCCAACACTGCTCTGAGCTCATCCATAATAACATAAGGAATAATACCCAACACTGCTCTGAGCTCATCCATAATAACATAAGGAATAATACCCAACACTGCTCTGAGCTCATCCATAATAACATAAGGAATAATACCCAACACTGCTCTGAGCTCATCCATAATAACATAAGGAATAATACCCAACACTGCTCTGAGCTCATCCATAATAACATAAGGAATAATACCCAAAAGTGCTTTGAGCTCATCCATAATAACATAAGGAATAATACTCAACACTGCTTTGAGATCATCCATAATAACATAAGGAATAATACCCAACACTGCTCTGAGCTCATCCATAATAACATAAGGAATAATACCCAACACTGCTCTGAGCTCATCCATGATAACATAAGGAATAATACCCAACACTGCTCTGAGCTCATCCATGATAACATAAGGAATAATACCCAACACTGCTCTGAGCTCATCCATAATAACATAAGGAATAATACCCAACACTGCTCTGAGCTCATCCATAATAAGTTAAGGAATAATATCCAACACTGCTCTGAGCTCATCCATAATAACATAAGGAATAATACCCAACACTGCTCTGAGCTCATCCATAATAACATAAGGAATAATACCCAACACTGCTCTGAGCTCATCCATAATAACATAAGGAATAATACCCAACACTGCTCTGAGCTCATCCATAATAACATAAGGAATAATACCCAACACTGCTCTGAGCTCATCCATAATAACATAAGGAATAATACCCAACACTGCTCTGAGCTCATCCATAATAACATAAGGAATAATACCCAACACTGCTCTGAGCTCATCCATAATAACATAAGGAATAATACCCAACACTGCTCTGAGCTCATCCATAATAACATAAGGAATAATACCCAACACTGCTCTGAGCTCATCCATAGTAACATAAGGAATAATACCCAACACTGCTCTGAGCTCATCCATAATAACATAAGGAATAATACCCAACACTGCTCTGAGCTCATCCATAATAACATAAGGAATAATACCCAGCACTTCGCTGAGCTCATCCAGAATAACATAAGGAACAATACCCATGCTCTGAGCTCATCCACAATAACATAAGGAATAATACCCAACACTGCTCTGAGCTCATCCATAATAACATAAGGAATAATACCCAACACTGCTCTGAGCTCATCCATAATAACATAAGGAATAATACCCAACACTGCTCTGAGCTCATCCATCATAACATAAGGAATAATACCCAACACTGCTCTGAGCTCATCCATAATAACATAAGGAATAATACCCAACACTGCTCTGAGCTCATCCATAATAACATAAGGAATAATACCCAACACTGCTCTGAGCTCATCCATAATAACATAAGGAATAATACCCAACACTGCTCTGAGCTCATCCATAATAACATAAGGAATAATACCCAACACTGCTCTGAGCTCATCCATAATAACATAAGGAATAATACCCAACACTGCTCTGAGCTCATCCATAATAACATAAGGAATAATACCCAACACTGCTCTGAGCTCATCCATAATAACATAAGGAATAATACCCAACACTGCTCTGAGCTCATCCATAATAACATAAGGAATAATACCCAACACTGCTCTGAGCTCATCCATAATAACATAAGGAATAATACCCAACACTGCCCTGAGCTCATCCATAATAACATAAGGAATAATACCCAACACTGCTCTGAGCTCATCCATAATAACATAAGGAATAATACCCAACACTGCTCTGAGCTCATCCATAATAACATAAGGAATAATACCCAACACTGCTCTGAGCTCATCCATAATAACATAAGGAATAATACCCAACACTGCTCTGAGCTCATCCATAATAACATAAGGAATAATACCCAACACTGCTCTGAGCTCATCCATAATAACATAAGGAATAATACCCAACACTGCTCTGAGCTCATCCATAATAACATAAGGAATAATACCCAACACTGCTCTGAGCTCATCCATAGTAACATAAGGAATAATACCCAACACTGCTCTGAGCTCATCCATAATAACATAAGGAATAATACCCAACACTGCTCTGAGCTCATCCATAATAACATAAGGAATAATACCCAACACTGCTCTGAGCTCATCCATAATAACATAAGGAATAATACCCAACACTGCTCTGAGCTCATCCATAATAACATAAGGAATAATACCCAACACTGCTCTGAGCTCATCCATAATAACTTAAGGAATAATACCCAACACTGCTCTGAGCTCATCCATAATAACATAAGGAATAATACCCAACACTGCTCTGAGCTCATCCATAATAACATAAGGAATAATACCCAACACTGCTCTGAGCTCATCCATAATAACATAAGGAATAATACCCAACACTGCTCTGAGCTCATCCATAATAACATAAGGAATAATACCCAACACTGCTCTGAGCTCATCCATAATAACATAAGGAATAATACCCAAAACTGCTCTGAGCTCATCCATAATAACATAAGGAATAATACCCAACACTGCTCTGAGCTCATCCATAATAACATAAGGAATAATACCCAACACTGCTCTGAGCTCATCCATAATAACATAAGGAATAATACCCAACACTGCTCTGAGCTCATCCATAATAACATAAGGAATAATACCCAACACTGCTCTGAGCTCATCCATAATAACATAAGGAATAATACCCAACACTGCTCTGAGCTCATCCATAATAACATAAGGAATAATACCCAACACTGCTCTGAGCTCATCCATAATAACATAAGGAATAATACCCAACACTGCTCTGAGCTCATCCATAATAACATAAGGAATAATACCCAACACTGCTCTGAGCTCATCCATAATAACATAAGGAATAATACCCAACACTGCCCTGAGCTCATCCATAATAACATAAGGAATAATACCCAACACTGCTCTGAGCTCATCCATAATAACATAAGGAATAATACCCAACACTGCTCTGAGCTCATCCATAATAACATAAGGAATAATACCCAACACTGCTCTGAGCTCATCCATAATAACATAAGGAATAATACCCAACACTGCTCTGAGCTCATCCATAATAACATAAGGAATAATACCCAACACTGCTCTGAGCTCATCCATAATAACATAAGGAATAATACCCAACACTGCTCTGAGCTCATCCATAATAACATAAGGAATAATACCCAACACTGCTCTGAGCTCATCCATAATAACATAAGGAATAATACCCAACACTGCTCTGAGCTCATCCATAATAACATAAGGAATAATACCCAACACTGCTCTGAGCTCATCCATAATAACATAAGGAATAATACCCAACACTGCTCTGAGCTCATCCATAATAACATAAGGAATAATACCCAACACTGCTCTGAGCTCATCCATAATAACATAAGGAATAATACCCAACACTGCTCTGAGCTCATCCATAATAACATAAGGAATAATACCCAACACTGCTCTGAGCTCATCCATAATAACATAAGGAATAATACCCAACACTGCTCTGAGCTCATCCATAATAACATAAGGAATAATACCCAACACTGCTCTGAGCTCATCCATAATAACATAAGGAATAATACCCAACACTGCTCTGAGCTCATCCATAATAACATAAGGAATAATACCCAACACTGCTCTGAGCTCATCCATAATAACATAAGGAATAATACCCAACACTGCTCTGAGCTCATCCATAATAACATAAGGAATAATACCCAACACTGCTCTGAGCTCATCCATAATAACATAAGGAATAATACCCAACACTGCTCTGAGCTCATCCATAATAACATAAGGAATAATACCCAACACTGCTCTGAGCTCATCCATAATAACATAAGGAATAATACCCAACACTGCTCTGAGCTCATCCATAATAACATAAGGAATAATACCCAACACTGCTCTGAGCTCATCCATAATAACATAAGGAATAATACCCAACACTGCTCTGAGCTCATCCATAATAACATAAGGAATAATACCCAACACTGCTCTGAGCTCATCCATAATAACATAAGGAATAATACCCAACACTGCTCTGAGCTCATCCATAATAACATAAGGAATAATACCCAACACTGCTCTGAGCTCATCCATAATAACATAAGGAATAATACCCAACACTGCTCTGAGCTCATCCATAATAACATAAGGAATAATACCCAACACTGCTCTGAGCTCATCCATAATAACATAAGGAATAATACCCAACACTGCTCTGAGCTCATCCATAATAAATGACATAAGAAATAATACCCAACACTGCTCTGAGCTCATCCATAACATGAGGAATAA
>NC_056734.1:405133363-405137962 GCF_019279795.1 Protopterus annectens | reverse complement strand
CTGCAGTGGGACATGTTCACCTCTCCAAAAATTCTACCACCCATACTGCAGTTTGTAACAGCATGAATGATGTCATAAGAAAAGATTTTGATGTTTCCGTGTCTAAACGTGGTAGTCTTTCAGATATCAACAAAAAGAGCATCTTAACCATACAGTGGCTAACCTCAAAGGCTTTGAGTTCCCTAAGTGTTTCATAGGGTATTCTGGAAGCCAACAAACCAGAAATTCTGTCCACAGCTTTTGCATGAATTTAAGTTAACCTGCTATTCACAGAGTTTGGACAGGGTCTTCTGTGGTCCATGCATTGTCTTCAACACAGCTAGAGATTGTGCATTGGTCTCCACACCTATAACTGACTCATCTAATGCAAGGAAGATTTTAGAATGACATAGTAAGTCAAAGGAACATGGAAATACACTTGTAAAGTCAGAGGCTTTTTTAGAAGTATGGTGACCAACTGCAAACAGCTTATATGTGCACTGCACAGAAAGATAAGAAGTTACAGGAACACACAGTTCATGCCTTGAGGCATAGCGTGCAGATAATTCTGTGTAAGACAGAATTTTTGCCCCTTCTTGGAAAACTGACTTGCACTGGAAATTTTTAGCATTGCTTTAATGAATGGCAGAACTGGATTCAGTACTCGCAGACCATTCAAGGGAGGGTCTGCAAAATGCACTGTGCACTTCAGCACAATTTCAAGATAAAACTATTAATCTGATTTGGTTACAGATTCAGAGAAAATTTTAAGTAAAGTTAAAGAGGCAAAGTTCTTGAGTTTATTTGCTGATGGAACAACTGATATCTACCATAAGGAGCAAGTGACTCTAGCTCTACATTATGGTAATTTCAGTGATGGAAATGTAGAAATCTGTGAAGACTTCATTGAATTTCTTGAAGCATATTTGACCACAGGAAAAGCCTTAGTTACCTCTTTCCACAGAGACTCACATCATGGGGTGTGGACAAGGAGCTATTGCAAGGACATGTCTGGCCACTTTAATGGTGTGCAGGGAAGAATTTGAGGCCTGTTTCCAGACTCTGTGTACACTGCATACAAAAGGTGCACAACCTCAACAATGCCATAGTTCATTCCTGTGCAATGCGTGATATTGCAAACCCTCTCGACATCTGTAATTTCAAAACTAAATTAATTTGATAAATGTCACAATGCATATTTAGCCCATATTAAGGAATTCACACAGTTGTCATGTGAGTATGAATATGAAGATGAAGATAGATGTACCTCACTTCTTGCACCTGGCAACACCTGGTGGATGAGTCAGGCTGATTGCCTGTACAGCTTCAAGAAAAAATACATCATTCTTATCACCACTTTAGAGTGTATTGCTGAGTACAACAAAGATGCCAACAGATTATCTGTACTCTTATTACAAGAGTTGATTTCATTGTAGCACTGGTTACAATGGAGTCTGTGCTTGATATAATGAAGCCACTTCACCTGTACCTGAAGTAGGAACAGATTAACTTGATTTAGGTTTGTGAAGAAGCAAAGGTTGTAATTGACATTGTTCAAGTAATGAGATCACATGCTGACAATTCTTTTTCAGAATTGTACAAAGAAGTTAAGCAGCTGGCAGCCAGAATCATGGCAGAAGAAAGTGTTACAATGATCTGTGGAAGGCAGACTGAAAGGAACTACATTGGTGCCACTGACCCAGAGGAGCATTATCGAAGGAACATGTTCATCCCATTTTTGGATCATGCCATAGGCAAAATAACAGACCAACTTATAGAATGTCACCCACATTTCATTGCACAGTATTTGGTGCCCAACATACTGCATGCTTTGGAAGAAGATGAGAAAGTGGTGGAATTGTATAATGCATGCAAGACTGATCTATAGGATCAGCCCAGATTCAAAAATGAGCTTGAGTGATGGGTAGCCAAATGGAGAGTAGTTGCACAGGGTAAGCTGCCAACCACCATCATTTAAACTCTACAGCAGCTGAACCAACCATTTTATTCAAATATAAACAGTACACTAACAGTTCTGGCCACCATGCCAGTGAGTGTTTTCTCTGAAGAGATGTCATTCAGTACTCTACGGTGCATTAAGACTTGGATACGCAACACTATGTCTGATGTACTCTTAAGTGGTTGCCCTTGATGCACATACATGATGACACTGATGTTGATATCACACAGATGCTGAAAGACGTTGATCCATGTAATGATTTCTGGTTTAATGTCTTTCCCAGGTGATACAGCAGACCATCAGGATGATAGCAGCAATGTACTCATGGCTGGTTGTACATTGTTCTGTTCTGACAGTATGTTGCGGATGGGTGGCCTCCCCTTTGACTAGATTGTGGACTGATTGCTGTGAATGGTTTAGGCTGCATTTGCCAAATGATATGAAAACCAGAGCAGCCATCATCCCAAACAAGCTGGCTTCCCTTTGGACTGAATCTGGGCTGCTTAGTATGAATGGTTTAGGCTATTTTGTTAAATGCTCCAAAACCAGAGTAGTCAACAGCTCCAAGCAGCGGTTAAGTCTTACTGTTCACTGTGATTGTGCATGTAAGAGTTGTAAATGGACCTCTGTAGGACTTGCTAATTTGATGTGGTAGAGGAGCCTTCCCCTGCTGACTGGGTGGTGGGCTGCTTCCCAGAAATTGTTTAGGCTGTTATTACATGCACCTAAACCAGAACAGCCCAGCCCAGCTGATTTCCCTTTGGAGTGGACTGTGGGCTGCTTAGTGTAAATGGTTGAGGCTGGTGTGCTAATTGCAAAAAAAAAAAAAAAAAAAAAAACAGAGCAGTCAGCAGCTCCCAGCACCAGTTAAATCTTACTGTCCACTGTGGTTGTGAGTCAGAGCTGGTATGAGTTGACCTCTGTGGGACTGGCTACCATGATGTGGTAGAGGGTCTTGTTGCAGTGAATGGTTCAAGCTGTCTTCTCCTGTAGACAGGGTTGTGGGCTGATTCCTGTAAATGGTTTAGGCTGCTATTAAATGTACCTAAACCAAAGCAGTCAACATCCCAGCCCAGATGGATTCTATTTGGACTGCATTGTGGGTTGCTTACTACAAATGGTTTAAGGTGTGTGTGTGTGTGTGTGTGTGTGTGTGTGTTGGCCCAGATGGATTCTATTTGGACTGCATTGTGGGTTGCTTACTACAAATGTTTTAAGCTGTGTGTGTAGTGTGAAAGGACCTTTGTGGGGATGGCTACCTTGATGTGGTACAGGGGCTTTTTGCTGTGAATCACTTCTACTAAGTGCCAGTTAAGAGCGACTGTGGACATCTCAGAAGATTGAATTTTGGAGGGGTAGCATGGATGCATTGAGGGTGGGGCAGCGTGGATGCAGTGGGGAGGTAGCAGTACCAAACCTTACAGTACAGATTGAAAATGTCTGCACCCCTGATTTAGATAAATGCATTGATAGGGCTGTCCCACCAGAATAAATTACATCTGAAACTCAATAATAACAACCCTCCTGGGGGTCAGTAGATATAAATAAACTTTACAATAGAAGGAAGATACTGCTTAAATTACCTAGCAGGGCCAGAAACAGATGCCACAATGAAAATATACAATGCCTCACCACAAAACTGAAAGCAGCTATTAAGATCAGCAAAGCCTACCATGAACATAGGCTTATGTTTGAGGCTAAGAAGAATCTTAAGTTCTTCTTCAGCTATGTTAGAAAAGTAAGGAATAATTCACATAACTGAACCACACTTCTCTATAATGGCACATTCTGTTCAAATCCTAACAACATCACCAATGTACTGGCAAATAAGTGTGCTGCAACTTTTTCCTCTGAAACTATCATTCCCACTCCAAACATATAGGAGTCACTCTCCACTATATCCAAAGATCATATCCTGAAAGTGCTGTCCAAAAACATAAAAAGATCTGCAATGGGTCCTGAAACATTCTGGGTGACATTATAAACAGTGTCAAGCAGGCCTCTGCTGTTCTGTATCTTAAGTTGTTCAAACTCAGCCTTACCGCAGGCTATGCTGCTGATCACTGGTGCACTGTGGTGACCATGCCCTACATAAGGGTGGACCAACCACTGACCTAGGCTGCTATAATACCATTAGCCTTACTAATCTTGTCTGCAAAGCCATAGTATCCATCATCACTGATCCAGGATATTAAGAATTAAATTAGACCTGCAAGAAGTGGAATGTGTTAAGGAGAGAGGCCATACCACTCAGTCTTGTGAACTTCTATGAAAGGGTCAAGCTGGCAATGGACAATGGTCACCTTATTCATGGTGCCTTCCTGAATCTAGCAAAAGTATTTGATACCATAATATGCAATGGGATTGTAAACAGGCTAATAACCTTAAACATAGATCCCTATGTGGGAAGATGGATTGCAAACTGGCTCAATGATGGAATGCATATTGTCAGGGGCAGTGATGCCACCTCAGTTAAGGACAAAGTAGCCAGTGGTGTTCCCCAGAGGTCCATGTTGAGTCCTGTTCTTTTTGGCATTTGTTTCTTTGATTTCAACACTGACAAACAAGGATCTCTGACTGACTAAGTTTGCTGATGATTTCAAGATGGATGTAGTTGTCAAATTCGTAAATGATGAAAATTCCCTTCAAGCAAAAATATC
>NC_056734.1:405108363-405128363 GCF_019279795.1 Protopterus annectens | reverse complement strand
CCTATGTTAACAATAACCAGGTCAAGGATGTTGCTTCCTCTAGTAGGGGTCAGAACACACTGGTCTAAAAAATTGAATTGAATGAAAGAAGCGAGCAGTGTAACAGTGTATTGGTAGTAGTTTTCCCAGTTGATGGAGGGGTACTTGAAGTCTTCTAGTATGAGATTGTTAGGATGGACACACACACACACACACACACACACACACACACACACACACACACACACACACACACACAGGCTATGACACACACACACTCACACACACACACACACACACACACACACACACACACACACACACACACACACACACACACACCATTTAAATAGTTGACAACTCATATGGACGACGAGTTTGTGTGGGTGTAAAATTGGCCAATGACATAAATGTGTGAGTCACATTTGTATGACTGCACATTTGTGTTTCTCACATTTGGTTGAACTGAAGTTTTATATAGTGTAGCCATAGAGCAGTGTCCAGGCAAATGAATGTTTGATTGAAAAAGTGGTGGTTATGAAAATGTGCAAGACTGTAATATAACAGGTAATGTGTATTTACAAGTCTTCACAGCATACTTTTCAACCCCTTAGCAAGAAATATGGACAAAGCTAAAAATAATAGTGGGAAAATGCCCAAACATAGGGACAGATTTTAAATATCACTCTTATAAACTTAGAAAGTTGCTAGAAAAACAGGATTTGTGTTAGCATGCCTTTTCAGATGGACATGAAGTCTGAAACTCAAATGTATGTCATTATTTAGTGACGTAAATCTGCAGTGCTTTGCCAGAAAAATCACACATTTTATGAGGAACATACCACAAACATGAGGCAAAAGTCTGGACATTCTGCGAAAATCTAGGCAGTTGAGAGGTATGCTTCACAGGTTGTGATTAGAGTTATGGTTAGGTAAGGGGATAGGTTTAGTATTGTGCCTGTTTGGTGTTTTGTGTGCTCTGTGTCCTTTTGTCCTGTGTAGTGGTACTGTTAGGGAAAGGGCTTTTATTAATGCAATGTGTAGGGCTAGGATAAGAAGCAGAGATAGGGTTAGGTTTAACCCTACCCAACACATTACATTACTGAAACCCTTTTCCTAACAATATCACTATTCAAATGATGCCTGGTCTGGATTTTGAAGATGATGTTTACTGATAGTGGGAGAGAAGATGTCAATATTTTGTGATTCACTCATTTTGTATGCCACACATTTGTGAAATCACTCATTTTTATTCTTTTATTTGTACAATCACTCATTTGTGATGTCGACCAGTCATGATATTATTATACACACAACACAAATGCACATGCACACACATATATGTATATGTATGTCTCTCTCTTGTCTTTTGGCTTTTTCCCGGTAAGGGGTCGCCACAATGATTGGCAGTAGTTTTTTTTTTTATGAAATGCCGAGGTGCCAGCTCGACGCCCAACCTTCAACGAAGGCACGCCCATTTACCAGTGGTGGCTGGTGACTTCAAATTAAAGGAAGGCTGCAGGAGACAGCTGAATGGGTGGGGGCAATGGGAAGGGGTGTGGCCAACCAGAAAGGGGTGGAGCTATGCTCAAAACCACAACAACTGGAACTTTAATTAAATACGCTGCCCTGGGTGCCAAACAGTCATTACGAGAGTCCAATCAAGACAAAATGAAGTGTAGAAGAAAAAAATATTTCAATGCAGTGGTACATGACAACTTACTTAATATCCAGATGGAAAGTATAAAAAACAAGCAGCACTCAACTCAAACCACTACTCCTTGCACTGCAGTTCTAATTATAATTTATATTCATCTTTATAAAATTACCAAGTAACTTGCTGAAAGTAGCAATCTCTGTGAAACCCCCACTTGTAAAAATGTTTCTTATCCAAAAAAGACCTGCTGCCTGACACAACTATCTACTTGTTTCATGGGGAAGACATGATCAGAGTAAAAAATGAACAGCAAACAAGAAACAAGCTCAAGATAAATTGCTTAAAGGATTCCTGCACAAGTTATGGACCACACATGATAGATTGGCATTCTGTTTATTTTACGGGTAAGTCTGCAAAGATGATTCCAAGTCTCCAACAAAATATGACTGCAAGTCTCCAATAAATGTAATGAGCTTCTGAAAATAATGTAATCCTGTCCTTTTATTACAAATACTGTCATATGCATTTCAATACCCAAGGCTTATACATTATCTAGTTATGTAAATATTCTCTGCATGGCAACAACGAAAAGGCTTTCAATGCTGGTAATTCTTTAACAGTATGCTTATTAAAGCTTACTTGCATCTTATAATCTTCAACCAGCTTACCTGATGCTCATTAAATCATTGCTACTTAAACAGAGCAACAGGGCACTGTGACAGCATGCATTTCCTGAATAATAAGAAGCATAAATCAACAGTATAAAAATCTGGCAGAAAACCAGAACATTCTGCAAAATCAAGGACAGATGAAAAGCCACGGTTGTACTTGTGGTCTACCTTGGATGGGGGAATACTCTGCACGCTTACATTGCATAACTGCTCCTTGCCTTCCTTGGACATATCCAGAGCCTCTACAATGGGGAGTGGGGTGTAACAAGTATGTCATAATTTGAAATGTCTCTGGCTGACAGTGATGGCTCTGACACTCATACCTCTCAACTTCAGAGCAAGAAATCTGCACAAAGCCATACATAGAACTAGAAGTGGGACACAGGCCCAAAAATAAGGACAATTTTTTAAAATATTGCTCTTATTAACTTAGATAATAGAACAGTAATAGATCTTGCATTAGTACAAATTTTCTGAAGGATATGAAATCTGAAACTCAAATGTCTGCCATTATTTTCTAACTTCAATCTTTAATGACTTGCCACTAATTTGCAGAAAACCACAATTTTATGAAAAACAGACCAAAAATGTGATGCAAAAATATAAAGTTGCCACACAATAAAGCTGGGAACCTGTCAAAAAAGGGACACCGTTTTAATATTAACACTGTTAACTTGAGCAGCTAACAAAATAAGAGCATCTACATGCATTTCTGAAATAAAAGTAATCTATAACTCTGATCATTACAGTTATATATAATTGTAAACCCCCCACCTTTTCTTCCAAAATTGCCATTTTGAGGAGGGATTATTAGGGGAGAGCAACATTTTGAGCCAAAATTGGGGACAATTGAGAGGTTTGGATATTCCAAATTCTACAAAACGATTTGCATGTACCTCTCAACCTCTTAATGCAGGAAATCTGAACAAGGCCAAATATATTGGGGGAACATACAAACACTACTAAAAATTGCTCCTGTATAAACTTAAGACAGTTGATAGAATAACAGGTCTTGCATTAGCATGCATTTTTCTGAAGGTTATGATGTCTGAAACTCAATGTCTGTCATTTAGTGACTTAATTCCTAAATGATTTGCTAGAAAACCACAATTTTTATGAGGAACAAACCAAAAATAAGAAGCAAATATCTATTCATTCTGCAAAAATATGGACAACTGAGAGGTATAGTTCAACTGGGGCTGTCTGAGTTTTCTACCCCCCCCCCCTCACAAAATCATGGTCGAATGGAGCCTCCCCCCTGCAGCCTTTCCAATGTCCCATTCCTTGGTTATTTTGCCCCATTTACCATAAACACTGTAATGTGAATACTGCTTTACTTCTGCAATGATTTAGATTTCATTTGAAAGTTTTATTTTGCATTTTACACACAAACCCTAATAGACATCTTTTAAACAAAGCAATGCAGTCTCACAATGAAAATAGACTTAGCATTAAAACTTCTCTGCCCTTGAAACTCACATGCATTGAAACAGCATTGAAACCCACATTCAAAGAAAATACATTTTGCCAGTGGCAGATAAAGATTAACTCTGGGCTGTTTTCAAAATTATAGGCCCCTTGAACATGAAACATACACATGCTCTTTAATACACCTTCCTGACTGTATTACATTATATTCCTTGTACAATACAGTACAGTTGTTATTGGGCATTTTAAATTTATTGTTTTGAACATTTTTCCAGTAAACAATGAAACAAAATGCATGCACCAATAACAAAACTGCCAAATTCAGAACATTTCCATCATAAAACGTCTACTCAACCTTCTATAGTCCACCAGTATCAGTAAATATGCACAATCTCTAAAGTAGTAAAATCCACATTAAAGAAATTTGTAACTAATAAAAAGGTTGCTGCTAGCAAACAACTTTATATGTCGTTGTTTCATCTACAAATAAAGTGCCTGTTGCCCTTGAAGAATAAATTGCCTATGTTGCATGCATTAAAAAAATGATAAGCTAGTAATACCGCAATAGGGAATGGATAGCAAACTGATAACAGGTTCATAGTTACTAGGTATCTTTGCCAAAAAGGACTGCAGCATCCACCCCTTTTACAACACAGTACAGTATCAGCAATGCATCTACATACTGTGGGAGTAGAACCCTCAGCCTTCTGCATCAAAAGCAAATACACTACCTGTTGTGCTATTAACAATGCAAAGCAGTATAACATAAGCAGCACTAAACTTTTGTTCCCCTGCAGCTCTCAGCTCCTTGTAAAATCTACTCGACACTCAGCTGTATCTCTGAACTTTGCAGCACAAGATATCTGGAAAAAGCCAAAATTTATTGGGGGGGGGGCAAAAGGCCAAAAACCAGGGACACATTTTAAACATTGCTTGTATAATGTTGGAAAGTTGCTAGAATAAAATGCTGTGTTACCACCATACATTTCACTGCCACGTCTTGAACCCAGGGGACCCTGTGCAAAACAGTCAGAGAAACATATCACTATGCCAAATCAGCTGAAACAGAGGAAGACAAACTTAAATGGCTACTATTTAGTGAATGCAGTTCTCACCATAGCTGTCAACCTCTTAGCAAAAAACACCTGAAAAAAGCCAATAATGTGGGAATACAGCTGCCAAACATATTCAGTGAATTCAGTTCTCACCATAGCTCTCAACCTTAGCACAAAATACCTGGATGAGGCCAATAATGGGGGAATACAGTCCCAAAAATATGGGCAAATTTCAAATATCCATGTTATAAACTTAAACAATTGCTAGAATAAAATGTTTTGTTTTACCATGTACTTTCTGAAGAATATGAAGTCTGAAATTCAAATGCCTGTTATTTTTAAACATTTGTTAACCAGGAAACTAGTCTGACTTGGAACAAAACAAAGCCAAATTTCAGCAGAGCAGGGAGAAACACTCCAGACACATCTTTGTAAGAGATAGGAGGACATACAGACTCCACACAGAAGGCACCCCAGCCAAGAATCAAGCCACAGAACCTGTAGCTGTCAGGCAACAATGCTACCAGTGCACCACCACACTACAAGCCTTTGCAAGGAAATATGAAGATACAGTAACCACAGATTTTATGATGAACAGAACAAATATGAGGCAAAAATCTGCATTTTTTTTACAAATAGTGGTGGGTAGGGAATTCAGGTCCTTGCCACCTGCATCCAAGTTACAGGGTTCAAGCCTGAGTATTTCTACCCACCACTATGTGTTAGAAAGGGCATTTTACACACACACCCCTTACCTGTAAATGGGTCCAGAAAGCACTCCATTTTCTCAGCAAACCTGTGCTCGATGTAATCCAACTCTATTCTCTCAGCAAAGGGTACGGAAAGCAATAATCCGTCTTGCAGCAATATCCAACTCCATTCTCACAGCAAACCCATGCTCGACGTAATGCTTCCCTGCAGGAGAACTTACCTCACTCCTGATTGGTCCTGCACTCGAATCCCTGCTTACCTCTCTCCTGATTGGTCCTGTCTGGGGCTCAAGCAGTCCAGAGCTCCTCTCTTCTGTGCGGTCGTCTACCACATGGCATTTTGGGCAATCTGCGGGGCAGAAAATACCTTCTCTGCATCTGGACTGCTTGAGTGGCAGTCAGAGTTTGCAGAGATTCCTGGGCATCTGCGGGGCAGGGCAGTGTGTCCGCACATGCGCGGCAGTTCCGGTACTCCGTGAAAATAGAAAATATATATTTTTTAAAGTTTATGTTTATTATTTCTAGGTGGGAGGGCTGCAGTCCAATAGCACAAGCTGCCCCTGCCATTTATGCATGCATGTCTTTCGATCACTACCCAACTGCAGGGAAGACATACAGAAGGCACTCCCAAGCCAAGCTGAGAATCGAACAAGAGAACCTCTTGATGTAAGGTAACAACACTACTGCTGTACCACCGTGGAAGTATGTATGCATAGATATATCATAAACCACAAAACACATATTCCACTGATTCTTCTTTGTTTTTTGTTTCTTAGGTCAGAGTCATGTTTCTTATTTAAATTATGGGACTGTGTTACCTACTTGAGTTTTCACTGAATGCAGTTTTATGTAGTTTGCACAGATTTCTATGAACCAAGCATCTTATGGGTGTTTTTTTATACTGTCATTTAATGTTTTGTCCAGCAACAATGTGGGCATTATGATATATGCTAGTTTCATAGTTTAGTTATTTATTCGGTTTATTTTAATATAATCGAATCTGCATGACTAGTAATACCACTTTTTGATTGTTACAGAAGATTTGAAGAAATGGTTTATTCTTCAATTGCGGTCTCATAGCCATGTCCTAATATTTATTATTGTTTCAGAATACCATTTGTGTAATTCTTTGTATTATTCTGTATGTTTGGTATATCTTTTAAAGAACTACTAATTCTTTTTGATACATTTGGTTATAGACTTGGCTAAACTGAATATTGTAAAGCTCTATAATGATAAATTTTCACTGATGACATTATTCATAAATAGGATCCAAAACTGCAGAGTAAATGTAAACTGCTTACACTAAGGCAGATGACATATCTTAACAGTGTTGAAGAGGAAAATGCTGGCTGCATTAAGATAGATTAATTTCATAAGGATAAAGTATACCAGTTGTGTAGTGCAGAGAAAAGAGAAATGGGTTACACCCTTTGATGGTACTGACTTACTCCACTCAATGTTATCTCTTATTTGATATAAAAGGATGTTCCCAGTGTTAGTGGTAAAAGGCTTTTCTTTTGCTTTCATTGCAAATTCTGTAGCGTCATTAGTGGGTCAGACATACACAAAAGATGCAGGTACACTCTCATTCCCTTTTTTGGTTACCATGTACTTACACAATTACGGGTGTTATACAAAAAGACCAGGTGTTGGTTAGTAAGAAGATAAACAAGATAGTTCAGATGTATTTTTAAATGGGCAGTTTAACCAAGGACTGCTGTTGCATATAAGTGTTAAATGGTATTAAGTGTAAAACATTTCTGTGTAAACAGTTTCTTATTATTTTTTAAAGCTGTACAGGGAAGGTTTATTTACGAGTTGCTTGATAGAAATCAACTGCACAGCTCATTTTAATGAAAAATAGATACAGAAGCAAGGATGTATACATACATCAGTGAGGGAGAAATGAAAAAGCTTCTACATGTTATTGCCATCTGCTGGAAATTCAATGAATTGCATACAGCTATTAAAAGTACAAATCATTGGGCATTGCTGAGCACACTTGTTTTTGCCATTCTTTTCAGTTTATAGCATTTGTAGGAAGCAAAAAATGTGTGAACTAGCATTACTGATTTTTTGGTGGGGGGAGTGGAGGTGCCAGGATACTAACATGAGATCTTAGTTTTGGTTACTTAAAACATAATAAATATAAAGAAAGATTCTAAAAAAATATGTTTGTGATAAGGCACTCTGCATAAGCTGCAGTTGATGTCACAATGGAAATCCTGAATGAACTTCCGGGGGTGAAGTATACAGATGAAAATAGCATAGCGTCATATTTTGCAGAGTATGTGCAGTTTCATGAAACTTTGTCCCACTGCAGCACCCATATAATGGCAAGGTAATATTGGCAGATCCCTTCTCTGTTTAGAAGCAGCTTATACATCTAGACTTTGAGATATTTAATAAACAATAGACTTAAATTCATTGCAGCAATTGCCCTCCAGATGAATATGTTGATGGTATAAAAGCTGTTAAGAAATGCTGCCCACACTGCAGCAAGGAGTTTCCCCTGACAGATGTCATCAGTTGCTCCTGTTAGACCAGCTATCTCACCACAAATATATTAGATGTAGTGACTAGAAAAGTGCAGGTGATGACTGTGTGTGACTTGTGTATACAAACCACAAGTTAACACATTAGAGGGAAATCCTGTCTACTAGGGTTTTCCTATGACTTGACATACCTGCTTCTGAGGTGCAACACAGTGCAGTCTTACAGCCTGCAGCCTCTCCAATCCTGAACAAATTCCTGGCTGCTATGAGGTGTGATTCTGGAAAATACATGAAGTTCTCAACAATAACAACAATTGCAATGCACTATAGACTCACTGAACATTTGTATGAGGTTTCATCCATCTTGTACTAAAGTTGTATTTAGTGCAGATGGCAAATGCATACATCATCTGCAAAGGGTGTCATTCAGTCAGCTTGCTGGACCATGTGTACAACAGATGGATAGATCCTGTAGATCACGCATCTTTCTTTAGGAGTGCGCAGGACTTTTTTCTTTGAAAAACTGGAATCTACTGCATAGCCTTTTCATTAAGGGACATCACCAAGAAACACTTAGTCAGTGAGTACTGAACCCACATAAATTTTACATGTACAGGTAAACAAAAGGAATCAAACAGCCATGACACAGGCACACTGTTTCCTGGATAATTACAGCAATGTACTATTCTCAGTTAATTGTAAAAGAAGCATGTTGCACTGCATGTGAATGCATCAAGAATCTTGTTTTGTCAGTATCTAGGCTGCTGAAGTCCTGATTCAAGGAACTAAACACATCTCAAACAGCATTTCAGAAGATCAGCATCTGTGTGTGGTCCTGTTAAACATTGTAACAACCATGTTTTGTGGCCTTCCTGTTTGGGATTATGCAGGCCTACCCCAAGAATCTCACAGAGGTGAATCTGCAAACAATGGGATAAATAACCAGATGATAGTGAGAAACCAGAAGCAAAAAGCAGCAGTGTGAAATACTGGTGCTTGGGGTTTGTCCACGTGTAAGGGGTAAGGAAACCTTTTGTGCAAACCCATGCACTATGACATACCATACAGATTGCAAGTGCACAGAAAAAACATGATGTCCACATGATACAATTGCCATGAAAATGTTAAAGCATACCGAATGCACATATCCTGCTAATTGGTGGCATTAGGTACTACATCAGTTTATAAGCATAATGTTTTACAACAATATGCATGGCAGTCATTATCTGTACAGATATCAGGATGCATAGAGGGCACAACAGCTCAGACAAAGGCACAACTTTGGATGTGTCATGACATGTAAAGTCTACCTATGTCATACTATATAAATGGCCATGGAAGGACCTTGATTGACACCATGCATTACAACTCCCAGTTCTAAGCCCTGAACATCTGCTAACTAACCCCAGTGCATATAGCAGAGGTTTGTATAGAAGACTGAGAGATCACTGTGTACAAAGAAGCACAATTGTCAGTTTGGCCACAGCGGGGCATGACAGAAACCACATGTGAAGCAGCAGGACCACCTTCCCTAGGTTGCACATGGACACCGCCAGCAGTAGGCAATGATGGACACTGTGTATCATTTCACTTCTGCAATGTGCACAATTTCTGTTTGTCATGTCAGAAACTGAAATTCTAACATAGTTGGTGATGCTGAAAACAGCAAGACAATGTATTTCCTGGGATCACTGGCAGGCAGAGTGTTTGTGGTTGCCATATGACCAACATGCCATCTTTCGTCATCATTATGCATTGTGATGAAAGATACATGTCAAATGATGAGCCTATGATTCACTGCTGCAGTTACTTGTTGAACAGTATGTGCAGACATATTGGTAAGGGCAAAGCACTAATCCCTTGCATGTTCTAGTCCCCAGAGTCATCACTTCTCACATCCTCCCTAAAGCTACAATGGGCTGCTTCCCTGGTGTAGATGGACCCTTTTCTTTGACAGATTACTTAACATAGCTGTCATTCCCAGATTCTTCCCTCCTGAAGCAATGTCCTCAAATTCCCACTTCAGCCCTATGTTATCTGGCTAAATTGGGCTAGAATGACTAGTGGCATGGTCATCTGTGAAGTTTAACAGTGTGCCTAAAAGCCGAGTGTTCTGTGTGCTTGATGCCATCATTGGTAGTTTTGAACATCATCCTGATATGGTCAAACTGGTGAGAGTACACAGACATCCACATGGGCGTCTATAGCAGTGTGGATATCTCTTTGGTCTGCTGGAATGGCTGTTGTGGCAGGCACATGCACTTGAGATATACTTGCTTGAAGAGGAGTAGTATGTACTTTGTAAACAGGGTAAAACTGCATGACCTGCATATATTTTATAGTAATGTTATATCATAATCTTTCTTGTCTTTTGGCTTTTCCTGGGTAGGGGTCACCATGGCAGATCACCGGTCCACAGACTGATTGGCAGTAGTGTTTTTATGGTGTCAAGTTCGCAGGCCAGCACCCAACATTCCCAGAAGGCACACACATGCACACATTCACCTACCTGCATGTCTTTAAAACTCACTTGACCACAGGGAGGACATGCAGAAGGCAAATCAGAGAACCTCTTACTGTGAGGTGACAACACTAACTGCTGTACCACAGCAGCCAACCTTGGAACATTGTTAAAATAGTTAAAATACTACAGGCTTGCCTGGCACTGTATTAAAAAAAAAAAAACTCCGAAAAAAGTAGAAAATAATTTACCAGACAGACAGTTAAGAAAACGTAAGAGAAACACATGAAGTGTTTTTCAATAAAAAGCTTACTCAAATAATACAATTACTGCATCACAATGAAAAACCTGATAGCAAACAGTAATTCAAACCGGGAAAGAAAAACTGCAGTTATCTAGTTCACAAGATACATGAAAAATCCTATACTGCAAGAATGACAAACTTGATTTTTACCACCTTCACAACTCTTTAGAAAGATGTATCCTAAATCTTATAACAAATATTTCAGGTATCATACTACAAAATCACATTGATTCCAAGTGGGCACACACACAAAAAAATGTACTTTATACATGTCAGAAACCTTGCTGTCTAATCTTAAATCTTACAGTACCAGATATTTCACGTTACATTACAGACCCACAATTTCAAGAGGACACACACCATTGTGCATACACATACATGTACCCACATACATGCATATATAAATACACACAGATAGATATGTTTATTTATTTAGCATTTGTTTACCAGGAAAGTCTGACTGAGACAAAGCCAATTTTCAGCAGATGCCTGGGGAGAAATGCTCCAGATGCATGTATGTCTTTGGAATATATTTCTATCGCTGCACTCACAAACATGCAATATATGTATACATATTACAAAAAGTATTTATATACTTACTTACCATGATGTCTATTGAAGTGTACGAGTGGGGTCACAATCCATAAGGGGCATAACTAAAGCCACTGGCATTAATTACTCAGCTTTTCAAACTTTCCCAGGTTGCGGAATCCTCATCCCATAATGCAACATAAAGCTCAACCTCTCTAGATCTGAGATATATGCACTAAGAAAAAATACATATTTATGCATCAGTCACAGAGACTGTCTCAGCAAAAGTGAGGGGGAGAGGTTTGCTGGGTCACTACAGAGGAAGAGCCCCCTCTATCATATGTGAACCCTTTTATCTAGCATTACAGTGGTATAAAACTTTCACATCTGATAGGAGTGGCTCCATGCTTCAAATGTTAGGACAGAACCCCACATTCTTTCTAACATGTGGACCCTAGGGCATCACACATCTGGTAATTGTGACTAACAAAAACACCAGCCCTTCAGTTATAATTTATAGTGCCTCACGAAAGTATTCAGTGATGTCCATATAGTCACTGTGGACATATCAAAAAGTCAGTCATTCTTGAAGAAGGTTATGGAGATAGCCAGAGCTCTAGTACAAATAAAGCCACAGGAAGTATAGATAAGGGATTATTATGCAAACTGTTAAAAAGAACTTAAAACAGTGGGAAAGCTACCCTGCAAGGGTAATTTTGGAATTTATTTCCTCAGAGATTTGGGATTAAAGGAAAACACCTGAGAATCTTTTCTAAAGAGTTTTGTCCTGTCTAAGTAGAACCTTAACTGCCTTACAGACATCCATGCAATGCAGTACGCACTCTCCAAGCTTAGAGTAATCAGGAAAGAAAGCAAACAAATAAACAATGTGGTTTATATCATAATACAGCTCATTTATTGGGCTGTGTGTTCTCCTTATAACTTCTGATGACTTTGTGGTACAAAATATGCGTGACAGATATGACATAGGTACATACCAATACATAGTTTATGGACACACACACACACACACACACACACACACACACACACACACACACACACACACACACACACACATGCACATCCAAAAGCTACATGAAGGCATAGTTCTCAACTGTTATATCCAGAATATAGCATGCATGGACATGTGTCAGACGTATATATCTACCTTCAAATCATCTATTGAGGCTGCAAAGGAAACATGCATGCCCTTGCCAGCATCATAAATAACTGTAAAATAATTAAAAACTCATATTCAAAGACAAGTAGGGTGAATGTGATTGAAAATGACACCTACCAGTATGTGAGGGGAAGGGTGTCCACATTGATAAAACCTCCAAGCATGCCTCTCAAATGTCTCTATTTTTAGGGACACCTCTAATTTTTTCTGAGAATGATATCCTGTTCCTATTAAAATGGGATATTTCTTTGAAAAGTTCCAAGTTAATAGTATCAATATTTGAAGTGTGTTCCTAATTTGAGGCCTTTTTCATCTCTTGATATTTTGTTCTGCACCTAATTTTGGACATAACAGTTGAGAACTATGCCTTTATGTATCCATTGGATGGACCACAACCACCCAATAAGGCCAGGAATTCTGGGTGCATGGGGAAACACTAAAGAATTTGTCCTCAACACTCTTTCCTTGGGGAAAAAAAAAAAAAAAAAAAAAATATATATATATATATATATATATATATATATATATATATATATATATATATATATATATATATATATATATATATCCACAAGTTAAATATATTAACTCAGAGGTCATGCAACAGTAATGGAAGGAAGAAATGTGTTCACCTGCACTGTTTCAAGATCTCTTTGCTTAGCCTGTAGTATTTTTGATGAAAGAGGGAATACAAAAAAATTGATTCCCATTTACAGAAAACTCAATAAGTAGTTCTACTATGAAATGCCTACTTCCTGAAAGTTGATGTTTCAACAGAATGAAAAAAAAAATGTCTAAAAAACAAAAGGGCAAAAACTCTCTTTTTTATTTTTTTTTAGGGGGGGGCAAGAACCCCTGCACACCCCTTGAAGTTATATATTACCAACTCCATGGTTACACCAACTCGAAGAAGGGAGAAATCCCTCTAAAAAGTGAATCGTTGCCAGTGCACAATTAGAAATCAGCCCAGTGAAGATTTCCTATAGAGAAACGATTATGGCCTTATGCCATTTGACATTTTTTGTCCCAGCTACTGACACTCGGGGGAATTTCTCCTTGAGAATGTGTAGAGAAGTCTCAACAAGCAGCATGTCTATTGGAAAAGTAGTTGACTACACCAGCATGCATTAACTTTTAGACTTTTACTTACAGTATAAGTGGGACAGTTTTCATAAATTTTGTATAATCCCTTGCCATATATTTAAATACATTTTTGTTAAGGTTATCATTTCTAGACCATACCTGCCACAACAGAATAAATCAGATTGAAAGTAATATTTTTATTGTGTGATGTATTAATTTGTCTTCACACTTTCACTTCTCTTTCAGATTCTGTAACATTTGATTGACAACTTTGAGCTCTGCCTTACAAATGTAACTGGCTACTATTTTAGTTTGAATTATTAAGAACTGACATTTTCCAGTGATTTTCTTTGGTGTATTAAAAGGAAGTTCATCTGAATATTTCGAAACATCTGTGCATAAAGTTACCCTTTTTTCTGAGCTTAAAACGTTTAGTGGACATTAACAACAGTTTCACATGCACCATTAACTCAGTGTTTTACAGGTTTTAGCACAGTGAGGTGTTGCTGAGAATGAGTTTGAGCTTAATTACTGTATCACATTATTTGTAGAAAAACTACCATCAGTGGTAATTATTTACTAGAGCTGTAATACTCAGAGATGCAGTAAACTATAATGAGGTTTAGACTGCTTGGTTAAAAAGGTGCACTCGACAGCACCAAGTATATTACCATTCTTCTGTACCAAGGTACAGAAAAAAATTCTGTTGATAAAATGAACTGTTGTTACCTCTTAACAGGTGCTTGGTGGTCCTATCTTCCTCAATGCCACCACATATTACTTCATGTACACTGGCATATGAGTTTCAACAACTCTAACTGTGTGAACATTTTTTTCATGAGGTAAGAAATTGTGCATCTCTCCCAGCTAATTTGTGGTGTGAATAGAGAATATTTCAATGACGACCTCACTGCCAACTAGCATTCATCAGGAGGATAATGTGCCTATTAAATACATTAAGGAAGAATGCACTGAAATATCAATGGGTCTGAAAGGCTTTTGTACTGGGAACAAATTCCCAGGAACGCTATATAATCAGGCTAAGGTATATGTGTAATTTGTTAATCAGCTAGGTAAACTGACCTGTTTCAAGTCCTTTTAAGTCACAAACTATACCACAAGAGTAAGGCTGTTTGGAGTACATGTCAACTGTTTTAGGGAAGCCAACCAACCAGCATGGATGTTTCAAAACCTGGATACTCAGAAGAAATTAATTTAAATTAAATTGATTTATTTATTAACCTGGTAGGTGGTCTGGTCCTTCTTGCACTTTTTTAGCCTTGATGTGAGTCAAAATGGCAGGGGTATATAGGTGGAAAATTTAATGTACCCAATCAAGCAACATGTCTTTGGGAGAAACCAGAGTATGAGGAAAAAAAAAAACAAGCAGACAATAACATGTAAACTCCAGATGGACAGCAACCAGAGGTAAATACTGACCCCCAGATTCTGGAGTCGTGAGGGAGAGGTTTTGTCACTAAGTCATCATTATGCACACATTACTGATGAGAAAGTGCAAACTCTATACACAAACAACAAGCAATGGTCAGGACCGACTGCTCAAGATGATTGTCACTGCTGAAGTGACACCCCGATCTCATGTGCAAAATGTGAAAAGGGGTTGAAGATGGATGGATGGCTGGAGTACTGAATCCATGACCTCTGGCTGAGAAAGCTTAATCAGTGAAATAGCAGATGCTCCTGTGGTATAAGATCTAGATTCATGCAGAAGCCTTTCCTGTGGAAAATTAACCCAGATTACTACACAAGAAGTGGGATGAAGCCTGGAAAACAGCCCACAAGAAATGTGAGTTTTTAATGTAAGGTTAAAGTAAGCTTTTATAAAGCTATAACTCCTCAATGATCAGATTAATTCAGTCACAGGAAAGGAGACAGGCAAAATCAGATCTTGGTCACTAATATCAGCTTTACAGTTCTTGTCAACAGGCACTAAAATGGGCACTAAATGAAAGCTGTTTTTTTCTCTCCATTACAGTGGCTTAAATCAGAATAATTTTGCAAATCTCCTCTCTGGGATAAAATGTTTTTGGCTACCTGTAAGGATCAATTAGGCAGGAATACTACAATATTTACATACTTTCCTTCTGATTTGTAGATTTAAACCACAACTACCCACTTTAGCTATGGAGATGGTTTGGAAAGCTAATAGATTTTTTCACCTGATGTGCAACAGCTTAGGTGAGGTTTATTTTCACTGTTCATCAGGGCAGCTACTCAACTGATACAAACAGCGAGGATTCTAGAAACATACCAGATTGTCTTCATTCTGTGAATGATAGATATTTACACTGTCAGAAATAAAGCTTTGCCTCTCTCCTCATGCATTCTTTTGGCCATTACTCTTCAGACAAGTGACTTTATTTTAGGAAAGTTGTGTTAGTTATTCCATTCTTCCAGAGAAAGATTGTCTTTTACAATAGATAAGTGCTACAGTTCAAACTGAATGGTGGTATTTTGGTTGGAATGTGACTAGCTGTATAACATTAAGAACCTGTATTATGACGGTGTTGTGTGCAAAAATGGTTGAGCAGAATGAATATACCATACATAGTGGAAGGGATTTTGCATATTGTATAACATCAAAAAATGGATATTGCAGTCTAGATATGTATACACTGCATCCTGAACTACAAACTGAAGCCAGTCACTGCTACCATGACCAAAACATAGAAGGATAAGCAGCTTTCCTCTTCTCTGGCAGTCTGTGTAACTCATTGACAAAGCAGTGAGTAACTTCATGGAAAAGATACATAGCAGAAAATCTTAGCATGCATTGCTTCTGCAGCACATAAATACAGATAATGGCTGACAGATTCTGCAGTGCGGCCTTCAAAATGAGAAGGTCTCAACTGTCATACCAAAAAGTGTAAAATCATACCCTTCATTCTGCTACTCCACATGGGTAATAGTGTCAAATCACGAAGGGCCTACACAGCTTTTACACTGAATGTTTGATATGTACTACTTCAGCCATATTTAGAATTCATAGGTCTTTACTAAGCATGCAGTCAGGGAGATCACTGAGAAGCCTAGTCCATTTTCACAATTGCCAAGAGCACTGTCTGGTTAAGTGACTTCCACAAAATGATAGTAGACCAATGAAGTGTGATGGCATCAAACCCTGGACTACAGGAAAAAGCATGTTAACAGCTCATAGCTTTAATCCTTTACACTGACTATCAGCTTGTGTAAATGTTCATGAATCACTCACTTTTGAAAGGTTATATACTGAGCAACAAACAAATAATCTCACATAACTCATTGTGTGATATGCCACTGACTGGGATGGAACACCAGGGGATGGGAGAGAGGGCTATAAATGTGATACTAGTGATCCAGAGAAATGATGAAAAATGGGAGTCTGGCATACAATATATAACCTCAGTGCCAAAGACTTGATAGTGAAGTGGGAGATGTAGCAGGGGTTTAATTTATGTTATAATGGAGAAGTGCATACATGACAACAAGGAAAAAGTGAATGGGGTATGTCTGTGTACTTTGTCTAGGGGCAAGAAGCGTGAAAGCAATGGGCAGAAGAAGAGTTTGTATTTATTTTGTATAGTGGTGATATGACAGCATGAGGAAGGAAGGTGGCAGAAGGCATCTGCTGCCTTCAGTAAATGTGAGACATAGTACAACTTGTCACGGTGCAAAGTAAAGGCTTGTTCTGTGCCAGCATGGCAAAATGTTGATGTTCTTATTTGACAGAGCCCACCTTGTTCTTTTCATATTTGCCTGGTACTTCACATCCTGCTCTTGGTCTCCCTATTAGATACAGGACAGACTGTTACTTGGAAGATACAAAGCACATAGTGTTTACCCACGTTTTCTGATATGTTCTTTATGAATCCTACAGAATATTTTATAGGTCCATAGGTAAATACTAGGTAATTGGTCTGCAGACCATTTCAAGCCTTGCAAAAAAATCTTATTTAAAATTTCCCTCTAGCCTCAAGGACAGCAAGTCAAGATAGACCTGGAGAGAATTTGAGGCTTCCCATCCCTTTATCTAGGTTTACCTTGGATGTGGCAAGGGTACTGCTTGACATGCGGTGAAAGTTTGTTCCAGAGGCGAGGGATATATTGGGATATGACTCGATCACGCCAACATGTCTTATTTATCTGCCGATGAAGGTTTAGTTCCTTTAAATGAGTATTTGATGTGCAGTTAGTTCTGTGAAAAAATAGAGGAGATCAAATAGGGTTGGACCTTTCATGGCACAAAAGGCTAAACGTAGATATCCATGGGGGAGTCTGTAAGAGACTAAGTACAGAGAAAGGACTGCCAGTCTCTCTGGATAACTAAGATTTTTAAAGCCACTGATCTTTTTAGTTATAAATCTCTGAGGATTGTAAAATCCTATGAGACAGTTTTCCATCTTACATGTATTGCAGATAACACCACACTGACTAGGCTTCATAGATAAATACTAAGTTAACTGCCCTTGCAAGCCATTTTAAGCCTAGCCAATTATCCCTTGCGAGACTCAAACCCTGCGGCTTGTGTTTGAAAGGTAAACACCTTAACCATTAGGCCACCCTCCAAATCCATGCCCTGTGCCTTACACTGTTGAATACAGGCAAACTTAATAGCAAATACTGCTGTTTATGGTTCATATCAGTTGAAATTGTATTTGTTCCATGGTTATATGTCAAGAATAATGAACATTTATTGTACTAATTACACTGTCCTTAGCTTGCTTTATGGATGACAAAATATAACATACTGACTTTCTGTTTTTATCACTATAAGCATTAAATGAAATAATGCACAATCATTCTCATAATTTGAATCAATAGTAGCGTTGTCACCTCATAGCAAGACATTGTCCCGTTCGATTCTCAGCTAGCGCGTCTTCTGTGTGGAGGCATATGTGAATGGGGCATGCCTTCGTTGAAGGCTATGCGTCAGGGCTGGTAACCCGGTACGCAAAAATCCACTACAAATCATTAGCGGACCGGAGTTCCGCTGTGGCGACCCCTAAACAGGAAAAGCTGAAAGACACAAATTACATAGAAAGTTTAGTCTGCTTGAAATCAACACTTTTGACAGGATATAAATTGGCTTATTAGAAATCCTGACTTAATTTTGTTTTACAAGAAAGTTTCATGCAGGACACTGTTTTGGTCCTGTATCTCTGTGCCCCATGATGATCATATAAAATAAAGTAAAAATGTAAATGATGTTTTTATGATGCTCATATGTTATATCTGTGTATATATCTACTTATTTTTGTTCACCAAAATTATTCTTTATTAAGAATGTTCTGTCAATAAGGCACAGTTGGAAAACGGTCTTTACAATCCAACAGTTACACAATTCCTTGGCCAGCATGTGCTCTTTTAATTGATCATATTTTATTAAAAAGTTCACTCATATGTTTCTTCTGCACTTTCTATGTTTATAATAATTTTATGCACATTTAGTTAGGAGTAATGTCTTACATTGTCACCTCACAGTTAGACGTTGCACGTTCGATTCTCAGTTAGAGCGTCTTCTGTGTGTCGACATACGTGAATGCGCATTCCTTCGTTGAAGGTTGTGCATTAGGCCTGGCAAGCCAGCACGTAAAAATCTACTGCCAATCATTAGCGGACCGGAGTTCTGCTGTGGCAACCCCTAACTGGGAAAAGCCGAAAGACAGTTAGGAGTAACGTCTTAAACATTTTAAGATGTGTTAAATTATTTGCACAAGTAAGAATAACAAAATTGTAATTATACTTGTGAGAAGTTCTGCTATGTACCAATAAAAAACATTGTCTGCTAAGCTTATTTTCCACCCAGACTGTTTTCTTCTCTTATACTTTAGAGAAATCTTACAATACTTAGGCATCATTTTCTTTTTAATTTTGTATACAAGCTACATCTATTTCTCTGCATGAAATTAGCTGTGACTTTTTATTGCCTTGCATTTTGCACTTATCCCACTGAAAGTTCCTCTAATATTTCTTTACAGAGAGAATGCCCCGCATGACACTTCTGATCACTATACATAAAAGTCACCTTCACACAAGTCCAATATCTCAGAAGTGAGATTGACCAAGTTCACAGAAGACTGCAGGCCTGGCAGTGTTATCTAGTCATCCACTGATACTAAACATCTCCAACAAGGGCTGGAATACGCACATCCCGGATGTACTGAAATGGCCTCAAGTTAAATGTAAAAAAGTACTGCACAGCAACATTCAGCAAATAAGCTGTTCCCAGCTCATATGTTGTAAATGGTAGTCCTCTCCCAACAGACATGGTCATAAAGATCTGGGTATTTATATGGACAATTCTCTCTCTCATTCAGTCATCACATTTACATCATAGTCAGGAAATCTTTATATCTGCCCAGTTAATTTGTGATCCAAATAAGTCAATCTGTCACTGTACTTATGAGGCCCATCATTGAATGCAATGCCGCCTTTGGTAT
>NC_056734.1:405103363-405105863 GCF_019279795.1 Protopterus annectens | reverse complement strand
AACTATAGACGAAGTGGCAATTGTTATAGTCGGAGATCAATTTCAACCTAGAGATATTGTTCTTCATCAGAGAAACGATCAATTGACAACAGTTGCAGAAACTCATCGATGCTACAATGCCCTGCAATATCCAATCATTTTTTGGGATGGTGCCGATGGATATCACTTCAACGTTAAGATGATAAATCCAGTCAGTGTCAAAGAAACAAATATGAAATGCAGTGCAATGAACTATTATTCATACCGATTAATGATTCGAGAGAATGAAGACAATCACATTTTGAAATGCTGTCAATTGTTTCACCAATACATCGTAGATATGTATGCAAAAATCGAAATAGAACATTTGATATTCATCCGTTTGAATCAGACCAAGCTTCACACTGAAGAATACATTCATTTGCGAGATGCAGTTGTAAATGATGGTAATACAACTAACGTTGGAAGACTAATGATTTTGCCATCTTCATATACAGGCAGTCCACGTCATATGCATGAGTATGATCAAGATGGAATTGCGTATGTTAGTTACTACGGACGTCCAGAACTATTCATTACATTCACATGCAATCCAGCTTGGGACAATATACAACAGCTCTTACTTCCTGGGCAATCGCCGGTGGATAGGCATGACATCACAGCATGTGTTTTCAGACAGAAGCTGAAATCGCTGATGGATTTCATGATAAAACATGAAGTGTTTGACTCTGTGCGCTGCTGGATGTACTAAGTGGAATGGCAAAAGAGAGGATTGCCACACGCGCATATACTAATCTGATAACAAAATCACTTCAAACGAAATCGACGATGTAATATGCGCTGAAATACCCGATGCCGACGTCGATAAGGATTTGCATGAAGTTGTGACAAAAAATATGATACATGGACCTTGCGGTACACTGAATCCAAATTCACCATGCATGATAGACGGAAAATGCTCTAAGCGATATCCTCGAGCATTAGTATCCAACACAGTTAAAGGAAATGATGGATATCCTTTATACAGAAGAAGATCAGCAGAAGATGGCAGTAAATTAGCAACCATACAAATGTGAAATGGTGACATTGAAGTAGATAACCGGTGGGTTGTTTCATATTTGCCTTTGCTATCAAAAACATACAAAGCGCACATAAACGTGGAATACTGTAACTCTGTTAAATCGATCAAATACATTTGTAAGTACGTGAATAAAGGCAGCGACATGGCAGCTTTTGGCGTGCAACCAGAAAGAAGTGATAGGAATGCGGTCATACATATCGATGAAATCGCACAGTATCAGGCTGGAAGATACATAAGCAGCAATGAAGCTGTATGGCGAACTCTTTCATTTCCCATACATGAACGAAGTCCAGCTGTTGTTCACTTAGCAGTACATCTAGAAAATGGACAACACATTTATTTCACAGCTGGAAATGTGCAACAAATAGCCCTGAATCCACTGGCTACAATGTTAATTGCTTTCTTCACATTATGTCAAAATGACCCGTTCGCGAAAACACTGCTGTATTCGGAAGTGTCTACATATTACACATGGAATGTGAGTAGAAAATCATTTGAACGAGGCAAACGAGGAGAGTGAGTCGACGGACAATCTGGCATATTCAAAGAAACTACTATAGGCAGACTGTACACCGTGCATCCCAATCAAGATGAATGCTTCTTTCTTCGCATGCTGTCGGTAAATGTGCCCAGTCCAACGTCTTTCCAGCAATTGAGAATTGTCAACGGTGTTACACATGTCACTTTCCGCAGTGCATGTCAAGCTCTGAATTTATTGGAGAACGACCAACACTGGGATGTATGCATTAATGACGCATGCAATACGTCACATCCAAATCAAATTCATGCATTGTTTGCAATCATTTTGACCGCCTGCTCTCCTTCATCTCTAACAGAGTTATAGGAGAAATATAAATCGCACATGGCTGAAGATATTTTCAGTCGAATACACAAGGAAAATTCAAGTATGAACATGGATTTCACAGCAGAAATCTACAACAAAGTGTTGAAAATGATTGAAGATTTGTGCTTAGAAATCGCAAACACAGTTCTCAATCAATTAGGAATGCCATCACTGAATCAATCTGCTGCTGTGTCGTTCAATGCAGAATTGCGTCGTGAACAAAATTACAACACGGGTGATCTTTTGTCATATGTGCAATCAAATATTCCTAAGCTAACGCTTGAGCAAAAAGGCATTTACGATCAAATAATGCAAACTGTCAATAACGGGTTTGGAGAAATCTTCTTCTTAGATACGCCAGGAGGAACTGGTAAAACATTCCTAATTACATTGATTCTGGCAGCAATTCGATCCCAAAATGGCATAATCTTAGCTCTTGCATCATCCAGAATAGCTGCAACATTGCTACCAGGTGGAAGAACTGCTCATTCCGCTTTGAAATTGCCATTGAACATGCAGTTCATTGAAACTCCCACATGCAACATTTCCAAAGCATCCAGCATGGAAAAGGTATTGCAGAAATGCAAACTTATTGT
>NC_056734.1:405085863-405098363 GCF_019279795.1 Protopterus annectens | reverse complement strand
ATGGCGAGATCCATGGGTTTGTGTATGTGTTCATACAGTGCATTGGTGTATGATTCTGTGGTCATGCAACTATTCTCCATTTGCATGGGTGCCCTGAAGTTAGCCACCTCTGTTCTCAGGAGCCCAAAGTTAGCTTTGGAGAAGTTTTTCATGGTGGTTACCTTACCATTTGGGAGGGATGTGGATTTCCAAGGTGATTAGTTTGTGGTCAGATCTAACCAGGGAGGAGTTGACCATTGGTGTAGAACAATGGTCACCCATGTTAGTAATGACCAGGTCAAGGATGTTACTACCTCTAGTGGAGGTAAGAACGAGCTGGTCTAGGGCATTGAAATTAATAAATTCCAGGAAATGTTGGGCAAGTGCATTGGTACATGAATAGTTTTCCCAGTTAATGGAGGGGTAGTTGAAGTCACCCAGTATAAGTGTGTTAGGGTGGACCCTAATATTCTCCAGGGTGCTTAGGAACATAGAGTGAGTGTCTTGGGACATGGTTGGGGACATATAACAGGCTACAACGTGAATCGCTGTCTTTCCAAATGTTACCTACACCTGAAGTATCTCTGATGCGTTATGTTGGGCTGCCAGTCTGGAGGTGTGCGCATTCTTTATGAATATGGAAACGCCACCACCTTTGGAGCTTTGGTCCAAATTCTGGGGCCAAAAGGTGTGGAATGAGTTATAGTCTGATAGTGCAGGGATGCTTTCTGCTGCCTTGAACCAGGTCTCTGTTACAACACAAATGTCGATGTTCTCCATTTTAAGGAGTGCTTTGATCAAGTGCATTTTGAGATTTAGACTTCTACCGTTGAGCAGCATGACCTTCAGATTGCATTTGTTTGTAGCTGTTATGGTGGTAATTTGGTCTTTGGAACACCACCTAAAAAGGCACCATAGGGGTGGCAAGAGCCTTGGCCAGTATCTGGAAGCCCAGGGGTGACAAATGCAGGCCATCTCTGGTAAAGCATTGAGGTCTGTCAATCATGTCATTCCCAGGCAGACAGATACTGGATCCCCTTAGAATGACACCAGAAGCTTATTGCTGAATTGAATAGCCAATTGCTGAAATCAATTATTTTCTGTTTGTACTGTGGTATCATTTTGGGTGATGGTAGGATGCTGCTCAGGGCTAGGGTCGTACCCACTTGGGCTACACAATCCGAGAGCTCCTCCATGTCTCTTTTCATGTAGTCTGTGGAGTTACGTCTCAGGTCATTCACACCCACATGTACAATGACTGAGTCATATTTTTACCTGCTGTTGAGGGACCTGAGTTTGTGCATTATATGGCAGATCCTGGCACCTGGCAGGCAGCTGACTGCTACTTTCTAATTATTCAACCTTGTGAGTGGGACATCACTGTGCCTCACTATTGAGTCACCTATGACTAGTGTGCTGGGCATGCTGTTTTGCCTTAGGGGATTTGGTTGAGTGGCACACTGTTTAGGAGTGTTATTTGTCTCATGATTAGTGTTGTGTTGTGGTGGTCGAGTGCATTTCTGCCTTGGAGGTCTCTGCAGTTTGGGTAGATTTTTATTGACAGCCTCCATGAAGGTGGGTGTGTGGTCTGTTTTTTATGTGAAGGCACTGCTGGTGTGTGTTCTGGTGGGCTATGTGTTCCATGGGGTGTGGTGCAAGTGTTGACCTTCTCCTCTTGACCAGCTATTCCTGTCTTGGCTGGAGAGTGCATGGTTATATAAGTGCATCTCTCGCAAGTCTTAGTGTTGGGAGGTAAGAGGAGAGGGTTGTTGGTGTACATGAGGCAGTTGCTACATTGCCTCAGGATGCCCAGTTCACCAGGTTAACAGGAGAAATCACAGGGAACCCACCTTTAGACATGCCTGGAGGGGTGGGCATTAATAATAAGTATTGGAGCTGTTTACTTGTAGAATGTTTAGTGCTGGTAGCACTTTTGTGTGCTACAATAATTGCTACAAGAAGTCTGGTATGGTAAAATACTAGACTAATATGCTAGTAAAAGTACATGAGAGGAGACAATTACCATATCTAAGGAAAAATTGAAGAGCAGACTTTGGCACCTCTCAGAAGCTTACAAACAGCCCTGGATACAGCAAATCTGTATCTGGGCTAGACTAGTTACAGGAAAGGCAGGAAACATGCGCATTCAGAATAGTTATTCTTAGAACTCTAAACTATTCCAGTTTTGTCATGCACTTGTTTAGTTTAACTGCATGTTTTATACCCTGTTTATTAAATAAAGTTATTTTATTGTTGTTGTTGTTTTGGCATCTAGTCTGCGGAAATGATACCTACCTTGACTAAAGTATTTCTCTTATGCATTTCGCACAGTTATTATATAATAGGTACTACAATGGATATGTTTCCAACACAATTATATAAACCTAGGAAAATCAAAAGCAGAGAATCTTGTTAGTTAGTCACACAGGATGTCAGTATTGGTAGCTTGCTGGAGAAGGCTTCTGGACTTCAAATTCAATTAGAAAATTAACATAAAATGTTTTATTTATAATGCAAAAGAATGTACACAAAGCTTCCACCAGGGCCACTTCTAAACTTTTGGTGACGGAAAATGGAGAATAGTGCAATGATTAAGGTATGAAGGAAACAATTTTGTTTTAATCCCTGTAACTACAAAAAAAAACAGATGTATGTAACCCTCTGTGAGACAAGCTTATTAAAGGAACACTACAGGAAAAAAAATGATTCTCTACACATTGCTAAACTGTATTCATCAGAACGTAGTAGTCACTACTAATTTTTTTGTGTTTGTAACCCCCAGTGTCTTTCTGGGGGCAGACATCCGGATCAGAGCTTGCTTTCTTCTAAAGCTAAATCTTCCCCATAGTGCACTGTGATGGCACAGTTGTTGAGATTATTACACTCAGGGCTGGACTGTCATATTTCAGTTCCATTAGCTTAGAATGGAAGAACAGAGAAGCAGTGCTAATTTTGAGAGGCCTCAGTACTAGTATCATTTACTGTTCTGCAGTGCCTCTTACAAATGTTTTTCCCTATCGTGGTGTTGCACAGTCTATGAAAAAAGCATCCAGAAATATCAACTCATTGCTGAGATAGCAGACATTTTGGGAGATACTGCTTTTGTGTGCTTCAGTTCCTTCTCAAATTACTCCTCTCATTTTCCCTCCCTCAGTAACCACGGTATCACATTTAATGCCATGCAAGGTTTAGTTAATTAGTCACCAATGCATAACAACAGACATCAGACAGAACTGCTTTTTGGTAACAGGTACAGGTCATGCCTGAATGGCTTCCACTTTTGCAAGTTCTGGCCTGATCTTACCACCCCCACTCTATGTCCCAGGTAGGAGACCTCTGCCATACCCACCTGACATTTGCTGGGCTTAATGGTCAGTCCTGCCCTCTGTAGTCTGCCCAGCACCTCCCTGACATGCTGAAGGTGCTCTTGCCAGGAATGGCTGTAGACAGCAATATCATCTAGGTAAGCAAGGGCAAACACTCCTACTGCTGTTGGGATATCATCTACCAGCCTCTGGAAAGTCGCTGGGGCATTTTTCATCCCAAAGGGCATCTTTGTGAACTCATACAAGCCAAAGGGAGTCACAAAGGCTGACTTCTCTCTAGCACTGGGAGTCAAGGGCACCTGCCAGTAACCCTTGATAAGATTAATGGTGGTAAGATACTTTGCCTCACCCAGCTGCTCTAGGGCTTCATCTGTCCTAGGCATGGGGCAAGCATCTGACTCTGTGTGACTATTTAATTTCCTGTAGTTCACACAGAACCTGGTGCTGCCATCCTTCTTTGGCACCAGTACCACTGGGGAGGCCCAGGGACTGTTGGACTCTTGAATTGCCCCTAGTTCCAACATTTCGTGTATCTCCTCCCTCAGAGTCTGTTTGACTCTCTAAGGCACCCTATAAGGGGCCTGCCTAATAGGCCTTTGGGGCCCTGTATCTACAGGGTGCTGCACCAGGTGGATGCACCCTGGTTTCCCAGTGAACATGTCCCCAAACTCCTGTAACACTGCTCGGATTTTTTGAACCTGAGGTGTCAGTCCGAGCCTCACTGAGGAGATCAGTCTCCAGATCTCCCTCAGACTCTTCCTGGAATCCACTGCAAATACTCAGCACAAGTGCCTCCCTATCATGGTAAGGTTTCATCATGTTAACATGGTAAAAGTTGTGCTCCTGCCCCCTGCCTAGCAGTTCTAACATGTAGTTAACATCACTGACCTTCCTTATCACCTTGTAGGGTCCCTCCCAAGCTGCTTGTGTTTGACACAAATGAAAGCCATTACCTGCTGCCCTACAACATACTCTCTAGCTCGAGAATTCCTGTTATACCAGACCTTTTTCTGCTGTTGGGCTTCTAATAGGTTCTTCTGGGCCAAGTCCATGAGTTCCCTGAGCCTTGTCCTGAGGTTTAGGACATATGCCACAACAGACTCCTTGTGAGATTCACACTCACCTTCCCACTCATCATGAATTAAATCTAGAGGACCCCTCATTCTATGCCCATACACAACTCAAAGGGTGAAAAGCCTATGGATTCTTGGGGGACCTCCCTGTAAGCAAACAACAGATGGGGCAAATATTTGTCCCACTCCCTCTTAAACTGGTCTGCAAATGCCCATAGCATGGACTTGAGTGTAAAGTTTAACCTCTCAACAAGACCATTAGTCTGGGGATGGTAGGGGTGGTCTTTAGGTGCTTCACCCCACAGTACTTCCACAGGCAAGCCAGCAGGTGTGACATGAAATTGATACCTCTGTCAGTCAGTATTTCTTTTGGGAAACCTACCCTGCTGAAAACATCTAGCAAAGCATTTGCCACATTTTCTAATTCAGTGGAGGACAAAGCCACTGCCTCATGGTATCTTGTAGCATAATCTGTTACCATTAGGATATACATTTTCCCTGTGAAACTTGGGGTACTCAGAGGCCCCACAATATCCATAGCTACCCTCTGAAATGACTCCTCAATTACAGGCAAAGGCATCAAAGGAGCTCTCACCTTATCTCCTGCCTTGACTACCTTTTGGCACTGCTCACAGGTCCTGCAGTACCTTGTTACATCTCTGGAAATTCCAAGCCAATAGAAGTTCTGCATAATGTCTCTTTGTACATTTTATGCTCATATGACCTGCAAAGGGAATATCATGGGCTATGGCTAGAAGTGACAGACAGTAGGCTCTAGGCACTACCAACTGCTGTATTCTCTCACCTTCTAGCCCTCCCTCAGGGGTCCACTCTCTATACAGTAACCCTTTTTCCCAGCATCCAGATTCCCCCTTCCCTTGAGAATCAGGTGCCTCACTAGCTACCTGCCTCAGGCCTTGCAATGTAGGGTCTGAGAGCTGAGCCTGTCTCAGCTCTCTCTTTGTAACCCTTCCCATCTTTCCTTCCACAGGAAGTCTGGTATCCTCTGACAGCAGTGCCTCACTGTCAGCCTGGGTAGTACTACTCACCTCTGCCCTTGCAGTCACTCTGTCCAAGGGAACATCAGTACCCACAAGCAGCTGTGGCTCACCTTCAGTCTCACTGCTACAGAGTAGCTCCCTCCCTGAAGTAACCACCTCACCAGTCCTGGCTGCAAGTGTGCGGTCTGTCTGTGTCTCCCCAGGCTACCAGACCCACATGCCTGTCTCCAAGCCTGACTGCATGTAACTGCATGAGCACATGGTACTGCATTTTCACAAGTATTCCCTGTCAGGACAACTGCAGGGATATCCTCAAACACACCTATGTGCTGGCTTCCTTTTCCACCCTCCCAGTCAAGGGAAACCCTAGCCAAAGGTATTTGGAATGGGGTCCCCCCTAAAGCTCTGACTGGAGTAGACTGCCCAGGCAAGTATTACTCCTCTGTAACCATTGCAGGCTTCACAATGGTTATGTCAGAGGCTGTGTCTCTGTTAGCAATGTCCTCTTTGCCATTCACTGTGATACAATATAACCTCTTGTGGTAGTTTGGTACCCTTGTTGTCACAAGACAACCTACTGTTGGTATTTTGTCCTTCCCACTTACTAGCTCCCTCACCTTTTGTTCCCCACCTTGCTTCTGTGGACATCTATATGCCACATGGTCCCACTGGTTGCATTCAAAGCATTTAACCCTAGGTCCTGGATGTGTACCTGAACTACTGTCAGATTCTGTTGGGGCAGTCTGGGCTGCCAACCATGGGTTCTTTTAGACCTATGAGCAGTACTGGGGGGTCCCTTGTCTGTGCAGGGATGCCCTGCTAGCTAGGTATATGCCTCCCTTTTTCCCCAACTCATCTGAAGTAGCACATTATCTATCAGCAAACCAGATCCTCCTGTCCTCAGGCAAAGTGCTAAGGGCTTGTTCCCTCACCAAAAGGTCTGCCAACCCTTCTAACGTGGTGACTTGACATCCACTCACCCACCTATGAACATAAGTGCTTAATTGAGCAACATATTCACAGACATTTTCATCTGCCTTGCTTCTATGCTCGTGAAACTTTTTCCTATAAGTTTCAGGTTTTAGCTTAAAAACTTCTAACAGACAATTCTTAACAGCAGTATAATCAAAACATTCACGATCAAATATCTTGGACAACACAGTTACAGCTTTACCATGGAGTAAGGGGGTCAGGAACCGTACCCAGAGCCTTTGGTCAACATCATACTGTTTACATACCCTCTCAGACATATGAATGAAACTATCAAAATTATCCCTCTCTGCAAACTGCGGAAGAAATTTACTGACCTTTTGTGCTTCTGGGGTCCAGTTACTCCCTTTCCCATTATCTCCATGACTCTGCTGAAGAGTCAGCATCTCCTTTTCGTGCTGTCTCTGCCTCTCCTTCTCCTCACCTTCCAGGCATAGCAGTTTCTCATTCTGCTCAGCCTGTAGACATCTCTGTCTCTCAGCTGCTTCTGTTTCCAAATGCCTGGCCTTCAACTCAAGTCTCTTTAGCTCCAGATGGATTTTTTAAGTCCTCTGTAGAAAGGTTGAGCTGTCCATTCTCTGAGTGTTGTACATCTCCAGAGTCAGTCTGATTGTCCTTCTGATTGCTATTCTCTGATGCAGCTGTGACCAAAGCTGCAATCATCTCTGCTTTAGTCAGGTTCCCATGCACAAATCCTTTAGCCTGTCACATCTCAGCCAACTGACTCCTTGTAAGCTTGCCATACTTCTCTGATGACATGCTTGCATGCTCTCCTCGACTAACTAAGCTAACAAAATAAATAAAACAATTGTGATTTGAACTCTAAATATTCACTCCATGGCTGATTTAGACTACAAAAACACCTTCAGTGGTCACTGTACACAAGCTACATGAATTCACTAGCCATACAACTACAAGCCAATTAGTATGTGATGTGGGTAACTCACCACTATCAAACAATTAATATCTGATGTGGATATCCCACCACTGCCAAGCAATTAATATGTGATGCCTGTGCACTGGCCCAATAATCAAGGAGCCTCAATCCTCACCACTAGCACCAGTGAAGGGTGTGCACATTGGGAAGGATAACAAATACACACACAGTAAAGTACAATTTCCCTTAAGAGCACACAGAGATTACAATCAGTCTGGGGATGGTTTCTCCCTTTCTCTCCAGATCACCAATAAGACTCCCCACTGGCACAGCTATAGGGTCCAGATCTCAGCTAGTGGTCAAGCTAAAACTTCCATCACCCCCTCTGTCCAACCAGTGCTCCGTGTCCCTGTCCAAGTAGCTGACACACACACACACTTTGAGATATGAGTTATATACAAACACACACAATCCTGTGGAAGGCTGGCATAGGTTCTCCAGCTATGCCCCCTTCTCTCCAGACTATAGGGTAGAAATCACTGCCACCAACCACTAATATCAGCTACTATAAGGTCCTTCCCAAAGGGTGAACAATTTCACTGTGTAATATTACTGTTATCCAAATAGCATGTGTGCCAAACAGCAAGACTATTAGAGTGCCTTGGACAGTATCACCAAATACATGCAATGTACTGTAAGAGCTTAAATTATCTCTGCACAAAACAGCCACAGTTGAAAGGTTTAAAAATGTTTAATACTAAATAATAAAAACACAAGACAATACTTATTACTTCAACACAATGACATTACAGAGTTCAGAGATCACAGGAAACTTTAAAACAATATTGTAGGATAGTCTGACATGAATATAGAAATGCTGCTAGACTAATCTGGCTAAATTTCCATCTAACTCTAAGAGAAATACTAAAGTATAAGATCCTACTGACAGAGCAAAGCAAGTGCCTGGTTAGTGAGGTGCCAGAACTTTCTTTCTGTCCTTAAATCAATAACACAGTACTGCTGAGTCATTTCAGATTACATCATTCTTAACAGTTCTGATTTAGTTTCCCAGGTTCACAAAACTTAAAATTTACATTTCTTTTTGTAATCTGCACCTGCAGGAAGCCACAGAAATAAAATACATTTTACATGTAAATTCTAGTAATTAACTAACTATTGTCCTAAAACAATAGAAAGAATCCCTTAGTCCAGACATCCTGTCTCCGAGTTTGAGATCAAACCGTCATAAAATGCTTGACTTATCAGCTTTCTTCCAGCAAGGTGCAATGTGGTTGCATTTTTGAAGCTCAGAACATAACACAATTTTCTTACATTTGTTACACAAGCCTGTGGATCTTATTAATATTTACAATTGCATAGAATTATTTACAAAATTCTATCTAGCTAGGCTGGCAGCCTTCACAGAAAGAATGAGATTTTCACACAATATTTCATCTAAGAAGCCTGCAGAAAATGAATCATTGCCTCCAGTCTTTCAGATGATATGTTAAACTGAGATTCCTCCATGCAGGAGCTGGTGATAGCTCAGGTGGATGTAAAGAAACCCCATGATCCTTACTGAAATGTGAATAAGATTATTAAAATGATAGCAGTAATAAAATAAACACATTCACATTCCAAATCTAGTAAAAATCTAGTAAAAAGAAAGATTTTTATTTATTTATTTTAGCTTGTTTACAGGGGTAGTACACTGATATCTATAAAGCATTTGCAGTTGCAGCTCAGTGTGAAGAGATTCCCAAAAAAAGAAAATAGAACAAATTCACAAACACAGAGTAATCACAGAAGAGAGGTAATCCCATAGACAATTAATACAATATGTAAATATTAGCAGAATAGAAAATCAAATGTGAATTAATTTTAGTAGTAAATATGAGAGGGAAGCAGCAGAGGATTAAAGCAGAAGTGATGCAGGTGAAGAGGGTGTTAGGTTATGTGCGAAGTAGAAAAGTACTTGCTGTCAGATTTTTGATAAAGGTATCTTTTGAGTTGAGCTCTGAAGGTGGGGAAAGAGGAGACTTCTTTATGGTGAAGGTGGAGGAATTGTCAGAGTTTGGGTGCAAGAATGAAAAAAGAATGGTGTACAATACAGTTTAGGGTCTTGGGGTGGGTGGAGTAAGGGAGTTAATTGAGAGAGGATGCAGAGGTTTTAGGGGGTGGTTTTATGGTGAAAAGGCACCTGGTTGAAGTAGTTTGAAAACAAGGGACCCAAGCAGTAGCACAGTTCTGTAGGAGACTGACAGCCACCTGGCCTTGGAAAAGATGATGCAGTGGTGTTTTGAGGGGAGGAACTGGAAATGAATCAGCAGGTTTTGTTTTCGCTGGACTGTAGAATAGATGATCTGCTTTTTAGGCTTTGGCTATGATGGGGAGCCCATATTCAAGTTGAGCAAGGAGGACTCCTTTGCCTATTGCAGCTCTAGCTCATCTGGAGAGAAAAGGAGGAATTTTCCAGGACCAGAATAAAACAGATCTGATTTTTCTCCTGGTGTTTTCACTGTGGCTTTGGAAATTTAGTGACTGGTCTAGCCATAAATCCCGGTATTTAAAGGATGTGGTTGTTTCTTTTGGCAACTGTTGAGACTTTTAGGAGGCTTTCCACTGTTGTGAGGTTCCAAATATTATACTTTTTGTTTTAGAGGAGTTTAGGAGTAGCTTATGGTTGTTTAGCCAAAAATTAAGGGAGTGGAGGTCAGACTGAAGCTGGGTTGGAACAGCTGAATATGAGGGACTGGATGAAAGAATAACCATGTCATCTGCATAAAGAGTGATAGGAAAGTTAGGGAGATCATAGGGCAGCTTTTAATAAAGATTTAAAACAAAAGAGGAAAAGAGTATGGATGGCTGGGGCACTCCTCTGGTAAAAGGTGTTGGTGGTGATAGGGATGGACCTAATTTGACTCTGAAATACCTATTTGTTAAGAAATATTGGAACCAGGTAACAGTATTGGGGCTAACCCCAGTTTCTTGTTGGAAGTGAAAGAGCAGGAGGTGGTCGAGTAGATCAAAAGCTCTGGTAAGGACAATGAAGAGAGGTCCTGAAAGGTTTCCTTTTTCCAATTTCAGAAGGATCTCATCTATCAGTGACTATAGTGCTGTCATTGTACTCTCACCAGCCCACAATCCATGCTGTTTACATTTGAGGGGGTGGTATTGCAGGATGTAAGTGGGCATTTGGTTGTAGATTAGATTTTCAAGTATTTTCACAAGTGTAGGGACGATGGAGATAGGGTGGAAGTGGGAAGTATTTACTGGGAAGGGGATTAACCAGAGCAGTTTTCCATATGTCTGGCATTCTATTTTAAATTAAGCAGAGGTTATAAATATGTAGAAGACGTGTGGCACGGAACTCTTTGTAGAGTGACATAAATCAAGGGAGTAGGTTGTCTGCACCAGGGGGTGCATCCAGGGATATGTTTTCTAGAAGTAGAACGAGCTTTTTGTAATTTTTTTGAAATAGAAGAGGGGAATAAAGGGAGGGGGCTAGGTGAGTTGGAGGGAGGAAGTGACTGAATTCTTTGAAGAAGTCAGAGCTTGACATTTGGCCTTGAGAGGTCCTGTTGGTGATAGGAAAGGACATGGGATAAATGGATTTACGACCTGTGAGAAAATGTACTTCCTGCCAAAAAATGTTTGGGTTTGTCTGGAAGAGCAAGCTGCTTGATTTTGAAATAGGTGTTTTTTTTGCCTGTGTGTGGCTTGCTTAGCTAGTTTATGTAGAGAGGTAAAGGCAGTACGATTTTCTGGTGAGGGGTATTGTCTCCAAGAAGACCACACATTGTCCCTATGTTTGAGCACAGATTTCAGTTCAGTGGTTGCCAGGGGATTTTGCTGTATTTGAAAAATTTGAAAAGGCACAGTGTAAGAGGAAAGAATTTGTCTTGAAGTTGAAGGAGTGTATGTGTCAGAGCTGTTGCAGCCAAGTTGGGGTTCTGTGAGTTGTTAATGGGAGAACAATCAAAATTTGCTAAGTGTTTTGTGAGGTTGTCTGTATTGATGGTGTATCTAGGTCTGTAGTTGACTAGTTTGGTGGACAGTTTTGGTGACTGATGGTCTGCAGATGCTGAATTAGGATGGAAGAACAGATATATTGAAAACCATGATAAGGTTACTAGTAATGCCGAGGTTTCTAAGGCTTGGAAAAGTCTCCCATGAGGTCCTAAAGCCCTGCTGTGTTTGTGTCCTTTCTAAAGATGACATTAGGACAACATCCTAACACTGAGGTTTCTGTGGCTTGCAAAAACCCTGGTATGTATAATCAGATCCATCCATCGATCCATCCATCCATCCATCCATCCATCCAGCCATCCATCCTCAACCTCGATTTACCATTTTTTTTTTTTTGCATCATGTCAGGATGTCACTTCAACAGTGACAATCATCTAGAGCCAAGGTTTACACTGCCAGGAGGCTATCCCCATCACTGTAGTTCTTCCACACCATACACTTACACACACATTCACATCTATGGCCAGTTTAGAGTATCTAATCCACCTACTGCATGTCTTTTTAATATGGGAGGAAACCAGAGACCCCAGAGGAAACCCACATGAACACAGAGAGGACATGCATACTCTGCACAGAAGGTACCCAGCCTTGAATTGAAGCATGTCTGTTGCATCAACATATTAAAAAAATACATATGTTCAATCACCTCACCACATGACCCACATCTTACAGTTTTTAACACTCATTTCAGAGCCCATGATTTATTATACATCTCCTTGCATCATTCTTTCCATAAAAAACATATACACATGAAAATTTTTCTGTTTTTTTTCAAAACAACTCATATCCAGAGGCAATTAAGTTCAGGACATTTCCCCAAAAAGAGTTTCCCTCTTGAACACTCTAACAAAGCATCTGTCAGTTTCTTCAGATGGACAATGTAAAAAAGCAGTTCAACTTGACATTTATATTTCATATCAACATACCTGGTACTTTACCCACCAAGAGTTACCATAAGAAATATTCTCACTCAACTACATGTCTGAACCTAAGTTGTCTGTTCCCTATACTCTTCTTCAGCTTAATATGCAAAAGTGCTCAAGGATATATGGAAAATTAATTCCCCATTCATTTTATATATGAACAATGTCTGGACTTAGAAAAGAAATCTGGGGAAATCTTCCAGTCTTTTATTCTTTGGCAAGAAGCCCTCTGTTCACTAGTTAATACACAATTTTTCCCCTTCACGCTCTCAGGGACGCAAAGTTCTCAATAGTGCCCAGAC